>NC_062293.1:21062595-21125869 GCF_902655055.1 Lutra lutra
CTGTGAGTCCAGGGTCCCAGCTTGCACGGGAAGCTTATACCCGACAGCGAGATCAGAGAGGACGAGATTCACTCATTGAGAGTCAGTCCCCTAATTCGGCAACAAGGGAGCTGGCATCTCTACGGACCGACTCTCCAGAAGCACTGGTTGGGCACTTCTCTCCGTGTGGCATGCCCTGGCAGCGTGCCATCCTGCTGCCCCATGAAAACAGCCAAGAGGCCTGGAGATGCGGATCTGCTGGGTAGAAGTTGTCCCGAACACAGGAAGATCCGAGATACACGGCTGGCATATTGAAGGCGCCATCCACAGTCTACGGTCTTCTGCACTCAGACCCAGTATTTCCTTCTTCACGATGGTGGACAGGCACACATTTGTATAAGAGGAAGACACAGGAGGAAGAAGGAGGAAAAGCGGAGGAGCGGGGAGGCAGGGAGAGAGGGA
The DNA here is from genome assembly GCF_902655055.1 of Lutra lutra. NCBI lineage: Eukaryota > Metazoa > Chordata > Mammalia > Carnivora > Mustelidae > Lutra > Lutra lutra. The sequence goes on from NC_062293.1 coordinate 21,063,037, forward strand.
GGTAGACGGACCCGGAGGGAAGAAGGGAGGAAGAGAAAACGAGAACTGTATACCCAGTGACACTGGGTAACTTGCTTGGCTGGTTAACAAGGTGAGGACGAGAGTCTCCAACTCATCCTGTTATCCCCCGAACGGCCCCACTTGGGTCACGGAAAGTCCCACATCCTGGAAGAGCCCTCTGCTTTTCTGCGTGACGCGGCACTGCTGTCTCTCAGGAAGTTCGGTGACTGCTGCGTGCTTCGTCTGGGTGTGCTGCGGCTGTTTCTATCGCCCTGCTTGATTCTGCCTTCACACACGGAAGAGATGAACTCGCATATCCTGCAGCCGAGAGTCTTCGATCGAACTGGGATAGGCAGGTGGGGGGTGGGGGCTCCAAGAGACAGATGCCTGTGGGAGACCGGAATCAGGCTTGGTGGGGAAACCGCCTTGGGCTCAGGCATGACTTCGGTTCATCGCTAGGCATATTGCCAGTGCCTCACGAGGCATGTCGCCAGTCTACATGTAACCCAGGGACCAGCGCTGGGGAAGGACCGCTAAACTGACTCGCCAACCTCTTCCCAGGCCGGTGGGACTTATAACACACGATGAAATTCCTAGAGCAGGAACGCAGATGCTGATGTGACCACCTTGTTTGCATCTCAAATGCTTCCACGAGTTATTCCCAATTAAGACACGCATTAAGCACTTATTTGCTAAAGATTCATAACATTAGGGGGAAAAAAACTTCCTCTTCTTCAATTCCCGCATCATCAGGAAAACGATGTCAACAACGGCAAGGAAGTCATGCCCATTGGTCCAAATTTGGGGACGCGGTGCATAAAATCCCCGCAAGAGGACGAGACAAAAGAGTCTGAGAAACTCACCTCTGAGCAGAAGCTCCCCCTCCACCCGTGACACCATGACCGAATCGTGCTGCTCCCCTTGCTGCCAGCCTACGTGCTGCAGGACCACCTGCTGCAGGACCACCTGCTGCCAGCCCAGCTGCTGCGGGTGCGGCGGCGGCTGTGGACAAGGCGGCTGCGGGTCCAGCTGCTGTGGGTCCTGCTGCTGCCAGCCTTGCTGCTGCCGCCCAACTTGCTGCCAGACCACCTGCTGCAGGACCACCTGTTGCCGGCCCAGCTGCTGTGTGTCCAGCTGCTGTCAGCCCAGCTGCTGTGGCTCCAGCGGCTGCGGACAACCTTGCTGTGGCTCCAGCGGCTGTCAGCCAGCCTGCTGTCCCCCTGTGTACTGCAGGAGGACCTGCTACCACCCCACCTGTTGCTGCTTGCCCGGATGCCTCGCCCAGGGCTGTGGATCCAGCTGCTGCTAGCCTGCTTGCCAGCCAAACGGCTGCCATAACGCCTGCTGGAGGACCACCACATACCCACGGCGGCCGCGGCCACCCCTGCTGCGTCTCCAGCTGCTGCCAGACTTCCTACGGACAACCGCCTCACCAAGAACCCACAAGGGCACACAGCACTGACTGGCCAGCGGGGAAACGGACACTGCCAAACGTTGCCGAAAGCCCGCATGCAGTCGCCAACATTTCTGCTACTCATCTGCCTGTTTAAAAACCTTGGGAATCGGCTTGAGGAAGTGTGGACCACTTCTCCTGATTCTCTTCTTCCTCAGGTCTAGGGTGTCCCCTGCCAGCGTCACGCAGCCGGACGTGGAGTCAAGATCTCTGCCTTGACTCCACAGTCAAGATCGTCATCCTGCCTGACGACCTTGGAGAAATAAACCCCCTCACACCTGATAGAAATGTATTCTTTTGCAACTATTAATGTCTGCGCAAGGAGGGTTTCCTTCTCAGTGCATTCATGGTCCTTGTATGCGGATTTCGTCCTGTCGGGACCCTTCTGCACGTCTCCCTAGACCCAGGGACTCTCACACGAGTGTCTTAATAATAATAAACCCAGTACCGATCTGCATACCATATGCTGTCCGTGTCCCCGTACGGCCTGCGCGACCTAACGGTTTCTGTACAGGTCACAGCCCACATACATTAATTATCCTTTGGGAGACTCCTAGCCTGCCCCCACGAGTGCCTATCTCCATTTGAGGATGAGGGAATCTAGGGACGTTCTGTCCCAGAGCGGACAGGGAAGCACTCAGGCGCCAGGCTGCGTCTCCGGCCCTTGCTCAAGGGCGCTCACATACCCACGAGCAGGCGAGTTAGGCAACAGCCTGGGCCACAGCACCAGCAAGATGCTGGTCCGAGTGTCTTCGAGGCCCGCGGAAGTCCTCTTGTCCTGTAGATGCGGGCGATATCTGCGACAAAGTGGTAGACAGCCGAGTGCCACCACGCAGGGACCTCCAGCCCAGTGTCAGGGCAGCGGCCTTGCCCTTTAGAGCTCTTGGGAACACGGGGACCCTTTCGCGGAAGTCGGCGCCAGCCTGCCCGACATGCACTCCTCCTGCTCAGAGACAGGGGAGCCTGCGGGCGCCTCGCGCCCGGGGGCCGCGTCTGCACACGCACGTCTTCCGGGGTCATGGAAGGCCCATTCTGGTTGGGCCTCCTGGTCCTCAGGACTTCGGCGCGCGTCGGGGGTGTGGTGCGGTGGCCGTGCAGAGGACTCGGGCAGTTTTGTGCCAGACACGCCATGCTCCGCAACTGGCAGCCGATATGGATGGCGTCAGGATCTACAGGGCACCGAGCAAAGGAAGGACGGGGGACGTCACGGACCGAGAGCCCCTGCGCTGGGCCTGTGTGTTGACTTGCAGTAATCTGTGACCTCGGAAGCGCGGAAGGGAAGCAAACAACCTCCGGCATCTGGGGAAGGAACTGGGACGCGCTGGAGGGAAACCAACGGGCCGCTTCTGGGGATGGGTGGGGGTGAGACTCACGTGAGGAAGAAGAAAGAGAAAAGAGCCTGGGCCTTCACCAGAGTCCCGACAGATCCAAGGCAGGCGCCTCTGGTCCCACACTGATGCACGATGCTGCCGCGGCGCTCAGCGCAGTGAGGCTGGATCCAGGCTCTGACGGGAAGGGCAGACGAAGGCCCTGGGCCACTTCCCGGGAGCAGTGGAGGGACCTCTGGGGAGCTTGGGAGGCTTCTGTCCGGGGCACCCACCAGCCCTGGAGACCAGCTATCCAGGAGGCTCTGAACAGACTGCCAACACCACACTTGCCTCTTGCTCGTTCTTAGGAGTTGGGGGATTGTGAGCTGTGCTGAGAAACGGACAGGACCTGGGTTGCTCCCTACTTGCCAAGTACCGGCCAACTGCTTCATGTACATTTTCTTGAATTCCTGAAGTAATTTCCAACTTAGGGCTCAAGGTTCCCGCTGCACGGATCAGGAAATCAAGACTGAGATGGGCGAAAGTCATGTCAGAGGATGGTACCTCCCAGACGCGACACTGAAGGACAGCGACCAGGCACGTAGCTTCGCTGGGGAGGGCAGATCCCACTGGCTGGAGTGCGGGAAAGCGACGCAGGGAAGACGCACTGTGAGTCCAGGGTCCCAGCTTGCACGGGAAGCTTATACCCGACAGCGAGATCAGAGAGGACGAGATTCACTCATTGAGAGTCAGTCCCCTAATTCGGCAACAAGGGAGCTGGCATCTCTACGGACCGACTCTCCAGAAGCACTGGTTGAGCACTTCTCTCCGTGTGGCAATGCCCTGGCAGCGTGCCATCCTGCTGCCCCATGAAAACAGCCAAGAGGCCTGGAGATGCGGATCTGCTGGGTAGAAGTTGTCCCGAACACAGGAAGATCCGAGATACACGGCTGGCATATTGAAGGCGCCATCCACAGTCTACGGTCTTCTGCACTCAGACCCAGTATTTCCTTCTTCACGATGGTGGACAGGCACACATTTGTATAAGAGGAAGACACAGGAGGAAGAAGGAGGAAAAGCGGAGGAGCGGGGAGGCAGGGAGAGAGGGAGGTAGACGGACCCGGAGGGAAGAAGGGAGGAAGAGAAAACGAGAACTGTATACCCAGTGACACTGGGTAACTTGCTTGGCTGGTTAACAAGGTGAGGACGAGAGTCTCCAACTCATCCTGTTATCCCCCGAACGGCCCCACTTGGGTCACGGAAAGTCCCACATCCTGGAAGAGCCCTCTGCTTTTCTGCGTGACGCGGCACTGCTGTCTCTCAGGAAGTTCGGTGACTGCTGCGTGCTTCGTCTGGGTGTGCTGCGGCTGTTTCTATCGCCCTGCTTGATTCTGCCTTCACACACGGAAGAGATGAACTCGCATATCCTGCAGCCGAGAGTCTTCGATCGAACTGGGATAGGCAGGTGGGGGGTGGGGGCTCCAAGAGACAGATGCCTGTGGGAGACCGGAATCAGGCTTGGTGGGGAAACCGCCTTGGGCTCAGGCATGACTTCGGTTCATCGCTAGGCATATTGCCAGTGCCTCACGAGGCATGTCGCCAGTCTACATGTAACCCAGGGACCAGCGCTGGGGAAGGACCGCTAAACTGACTCGCCAACCTCTTCCCAGGCCGGTGGGACTTATAACACACGATGAAATTCCTAGAGCAGGAACGCAGATGCTGATGTGACCACCTTGTTTGCATCTCAAATGCTTCCACGAGTTATTCCCAATTAAGACACGCATTAAGCACTTATTTGCTAAAGATTCATAACATTAGGGGGAAAAAAACTTCCTCTTCTTCAATTCCCGCATCATCAGGAAAACGATGTCAACAACGGCAAGGAAGTCATGCCCATTGGTCCAAATTTGGGGACGCGGTGCATAAAATCCCCGCAAGAGGACGAGACAAAAGAGTCTGAGAAACTCACCTCTGAGCAGAAGCTCCCCCTCCACCCGTGACACCATGACCGAATCGTGCTGCTCCCCTTGCTGCCAGCCTACGTGCTGCAGGACCACCTGCTGCAGGACCACCTGCTGCCAGCCCAGCTGCTGCGGGTGCGGCGGCGGCTGTGGACAAGGCGGCTGCGGGTCCAGCTGCTGTGGGTCCTGCTGCTGCCAGCCTTGCTGCTGCCGCCCAACTTGCTGCCAGACCACCTGCTGCAGGACCACCTGTTGCCGGCCCAGCTGCTGTGTGTCCAGCTGCTGTCAGCCCAGCTGCTGTGGCTCCAGCGGCTGCGGACAACCTTGCTGTGGCTCCAGCGGCTGTCAGCCAGCCTGCTGTCCCCCTGTGTACTGCAGGAGGACCTGCTACCACCCCACCTGTTGCTGCTTGCCCGGATGCCTCGCCCAGGGCTGTGGATCCAGCTGCTGCTAGCCTGCTTGCCAGCCAAACGGCTGCCATAACGCCTGCTGGAGGACCACCACATACCCACGGCGGCCGCGGCCACCCCTGCTGCGTCTCCAGCTGCTGCCAGACTTCCTACGGACAACCGCCTCACCAAGAACCCACAAGGGCACACAGCACTGACTGGCCAGCGGGGAAACGGACACTGCCAAACGTTGCCGAAAGCCCGCATGCAGTCGCCAACATTTCTGCTACTCATCTGCCTTGACTCCACAGTCAAGATCGTCATCCTGCCTGACGACCTTGGAGAAATAAACCCCCTCACACCTGATAGAAATGTATTCTTTTGCAACTATTAATGTCTGCGCAAGGAGGGTTTCCTTCTCAGTGCATTCATGGTCCTTGTATGCGGATTTCGTCCTGTCGGGACCCTTCTGCACGTCTCCCTAGACCCAGGGACTCTCACACGAGTGTCTTAATAAACCCAGTACCGATCTGCATACCATATGCTGTCCGTGTCCCCGTACGGCATGCGCGACCTAACGGTTTCTGTACAGGTCACAGCCCACATACATTAATTATCCTTTGGGAGACTCCTAGCCTGCCCCCACGAGTGCCTATCTCCATTTGAGGATGAGGGAATCTAGGGACGTTCTGTCCCAGAGCGGACAGGGAAGCACTCAGGCGCCAGGCTGCGTCTCCGGCCCTTGCTCAAGGGCGCTCACATACCCACGAGCAGGCGAGTTAGGCAACAGCCTGGGCCACAGCACCAGCAAGATGCTGGTCCGAGTGTCTTCGAGGCCCGCGGAAGTCCTCTTGTCCTGTAGATGCGGGCGATATCTGCGACAAAGTGGTAGACAGCCGAGTGCCACCACGCAGGGACCTCCAGCCCAGTGTCAGGGCAGCGGCCTTGCCCTTTAGAGCTCTTGGGAACACGGGGACCCTTTCGCGGAAGTCGGCGCCAGCCTGCCCGACATGCACTCCTCCTGCTCAGAGACAGGGGAGCCTGCGGGCGCCTCGCGCCCGGGGGCCGCGTCTGCACACGCACGTCTTCCGGGGTCATGGAAGGCCCATTCTGGTTGGGCCTCCTGGTCCTCAGGACTTCGGCGCGCGTCGGGGGTGTGGTGCGGTGGCCGTGCAGAGGACTCGGGCAGTTTTGTGCCAGACACGCCATGCTCCGCAACTGGCAGCCGATATGGATGGCGTCAGGATCTACAGGGCACCGAGCAAAGGAAGGACGGGGGACGTCACGGACCGAGAGCCCCTGCGCTGGGCCTGTGTGTTGACTTGCAGTAATCTGTGACCTCGGAAGCGCGGAAGGGAAGCAAACAACCTCCGGCATCTGGGGAAGGAACTGGGACGCGCTGGAGGGAAACCAACGGGCCGCTTCTGGGGATGGGTGGGGGTGAGACTCACGTGAGGAAGAAGAAAGAGAAAAGAGCCTGGGCCTTCACCAGAGTCCCGACAGATCCAAGGCAGGCGCCTCTGGTCCCACACTGATGCACGATGCTGCCGCGGCGCTCAGCGCAGTGAGGCTGGATCCAGGCTCTGACGGGAAGGGCAGACGAAGGCCCTGGGCCACTTCCCGGGAGCAGTGGAGGGACCTCTGGGGGGCTTGGGAGGCTTCTGTCCGGGGCACCCACCAGCCCTGGAGACCAGCTATCCAGGAGGCTCTGAACAGACTGCCAACACCACACTTGCCTCTTGCTCGTTCTTAGGAGTTGGGGGATTGTGAGCTGTGCTGAGAAACGGACAGGACCTGGGTTGCTCCCTACTTGCCAAGTACCGGCCAACTGCTTCATGTACATTTTCTTGAATTCCTGAAGTAATTTCCAACTTAGGGCTCAAGGTTCCCGCTGCACGGATCAGGAAATCAAGACTGAGATGGGCGAAAGTCATGTCAGAGGATGGTACCTCCCAGACGCGACACTGAAGGACAGCGACCAGGCACGTAGCTTCGCTGGGGAGGGCAGATCCCACTGGCTGGAGTGCGGGAAAGCGACGCAGGGAAGACGCACTGTGAGTCCAGGGTCCCAGCTTGCACGGGAAGCTTATACCCGACAGCGAGATCAGAGAGGACGAGATTCACTCATTGAGAGTCAGTCCCCTAATTCGGCAACAAGGGAGCTGGCATCTCTACGGACCGACTCTCCAGAAGCACTGGTTGGGCACTTCTCTCCGTGTGGCATGCCCTGGCAGCGTGCCATCCTGCTGCCCCATGAAAACAGCCAAGAGGCCTGGAGATGCGGATCTGCTGGGTAGAAGTTGTCCCGAACACAGGAAGATCCGAGATACACGGCTGGCATATTGAAGGCGCCATCCACAGTCTACGGTCTTCTGCACTCAGACCCAGTATTTCCTTCTTCACGATGGTGGACAGGCACACATTTGTATAAGAGGAAGACACAGGAGGAAGAAGGAGGAAAAGCGGAGGAGCGGGGAGGCAGGGAGAGAGGGAGGTAGACGGACCCGGAGGGAAGAAGGGAGGAAGAGAAAACGAGAACTGTATACCCAGTGACACTGGGTAACTTGCTTGGCTGGTTAACAAGGTGAGGACGAGAGTCTCCAACTCATCCTGTTATCCCCCGAACGGCCCCACTTGGGTCACGGAAAGTCCCACATCCTGGAAGAGCCCTCTGCTTTTCTGCGTGACGCGGCACTGCTGTCTCTCAGGAAGTTCGGTGACTGCTGCGTGCTTCGTCTGGGTGTGCTGCGGCTGTTTCTATCGCCCTGCTTGATTCTGCCTTCACACACGGAAGAGATGAACTCGCATATCCTGCAGCCGAGAGTCTTCGATCGAACTGGGATAGGCAGGTGGGGGGTGGGGGCTCCAAGAGACAGATGCCTGTGGGAGACCGGAATCAGGCTTGGTGGGGAAACCGCCTTGGGCTCAGGCATGACTTCGGTTCATCGCTAGGCATATTGCCAGTGCCTCACGAGGCATGTCGCCAGTCTACATGTAACCCAGGGACCAGCGCTGGGGAAGGACCGCTAAACTGACTCGCCAACCTCTTCCCAGGCCGGTGGGACTTATAACACACGATGAAATTCCTAGAGCAGGAACGCAGATGCTGATGTGACCACCTTGTTTGCATCTCAAATGCTTCCACGAGTTATTCCCAATTAAGACACGCATTAAGCACTTATTTGCTAAAGATTCATAACATTAGGGGGAAAAAAACTTCCTCTTCTTCAATTCCCGCATCATCAGGAAAACGATGTCAACAACGGCAAGGAAGTCATGCCCATTGGTCCAAATTTGGGGACGCGGTGCATAAAATCCCCGCAAGAGGACGAGACAAAAGAGTCTGAGAAACTCACCTCTGAGCAGAAGCTCCCCCTCCACCCGTGACACCATGACCGAATCGTGCTGCTCCCCTTGCTGCCAGCCTACGTGCTGCAGGACCACCTGCTGCAGGACCACCTGCTGCCAGCCCAGCTGCTGCGGGTGCGGCGGCGGCTGTGGACAAGGCGGCTGCGGGTCCAGCTGCTGTGGGTCCTGCTGCTGCCAGCCTTGCTGCTGCCGCCCAACTTGCTGCCAGACCACCTGCTGCAGGACCACCTGTTGCCGGCCCAGCTGCTGTGTGTCCAGCTGCTGTCAGCCCAGCTGCTGTGGCTCCAGCGGCTGCGGACAACCTTGCTGTGGCTCCAGCGGCTGTCAGCCAGCCTGCTGTCCCCCTGTGTACTGCAGGAGGACCTGCTACCACCCCACCTGTTGCTGCTTGCCCGGATGCCTCGCCCAGGGCTGTGGATCCAGCTGCTGCTAGCCTGCTTGCCAGCCAAACGGCTGCCATAACGCCTGCTGGAGGACCACCACATACCCACGGCGGCCGCGGCCACCCCTGCTGCGTCTCCAGCTGCTGCCAGACTTCCTACGGACAACCGCCTCACCAAGAACCCACAAGGGCACACAGCACTGACTGGCCAGCGGGGAAACGGACACTGCCAAACGTTGCCGAAAGCCCGCATGCAGTCGCCAACATTTCTGCTACTCTCTGCCTTGACTCCACAGTCAAGATCCTCATCCTGCCTGACGACCTTGGAGAAATAACCCCCCTCACACCTGATAGAAATGTATTCTTTTGCAACTATTAATGTCTGCGCAAGGAGGGTTTCCTTCTCAGTGCATTCATGGTCCTTGTATGCGGATTTCGTCCTGTCGGGACCCTTCTGCACGTCTCCCTAGACCCAGGGACTCTCACACGAGTGTCTTAATAAACCCAGTACCGATCTGCATACCATATGCTGTCCGTGTCCCCGTACGGCATGCGCGACCTAACGGTTTCTGTACAGGTCACAGCCCACATACATTAATTATCCTTTGGGAGACTCCTAGCCTGCCCCCACGAGTGCCTATCTCCATTTGAGGATGAGGGAATCTAGGGACGTTCTGTCCCAGAGCGGACAGGGAAGCACTCAGGCGCCAGGCTGCGTCTCCGGCCCTTGCTCAAGGGCGCTCACATACCCACGAGCAGGCGAGTTAGGCAACAGCCTGGGCCACAGCACCAGCAAGATGCTGGTCCGAGTGTCTTCGAGGCCCGCGGAAGTCCTCTTGTCCTGTAGATGCGGGCGATATCTGCGACAAAGTGGTAGACAGCCGAGTGCCACCACGCAGGGACCTCCAGCCCAGTGTCAGGGCAGCGGCCTTGCCCTTTAGAGCTCTTGGGAACACGGGGACCCTTTCGCGGAAGTCGGCGCCAGCCTGCCCGACATGCACTCCTCCTGCTCAGAGACAGGGGAGCCTGCGGGCGCCTCGCGCCCGGGGGCCGCGTCTGCACACGCACGTCTTCCGGGGTCATGGAAGGCCCATTCTGGTTGGGCCTCCTGGTCCTCAGGACTTCGGCGCGCGTCGGGGGTGTGGTGCGGTGGCCGTGCAGAGGACTCGGGCAGTTTTGTGCCAGACACGCCATGCTCCGCAACTGGCAGCCGATATGGATGGCGTCAGGATCTACAGGGCACCGAGCAAAGGAAGGACGGGGGACGTCACGGACCGAGAGCCCCTGCGCTGGGCCTGTGTGTTGACTTGCAGTAATCTGTGACCTCGGAAGCGCGGAAGGGAAGCAAACAACCTCCGGCATCTGGGGAAGGAACTGGGACGCGCTGGAGGGAAACCAACGGGCCGCTTCTGGGGATGGGTGGGGGTGAGACTCACGTGAGGAAGAAGAAAGAGAAAAGAGCCTGGGCCTTCACCAGAGTCCCGACAGATCCAAGGCAGGCGCCTCTGGTCCCACACTGATGCACGATGCTGCCGCGGCGCTCAGCGCAGTGAGGCTGGATCCAGGCTCTGACGGGAAGGGCAGACGAAGGCCCTGGGCCACTTCCCGGGAGCAGTGGAGGGACCTCTGGGGGGCTTGGGAGGCTTCTGTCCGGGGCACCCACCAGCCCTGGAGACCAGCTATCCAGGAGGCTCTGAACAGACTGCCAACACCACACTTGCCTCTTGCTCGTTCTTAGGAGTTGGGGGATTGTGAGCTGTGCTGAGAAACGGACAGGACCTGGGTTGCTCCCTACTTGCCAAGTACCGGCCAACTGCTTCATGTACATTTTCTTGAATTCCTGAAGTAATTTCCAACTTAGGGCTCAAGGTTCCCGCTGCACGGATCAGGAAATCAAGACTGAGATGGGCGAAAGTCATGTCAGAGGATGGTACCTCCCAGACGCGACACTGAAGGACAGCGACCAGGCACGTAGCTTCGCTGGGGAGGGCAGATCCCACTGGCTGGAGTGCGGGAAAGCGACGCAGGGAAGACGCACTGTGAGTCCAGGGTCCCAGCTTGCACGGGAAGCTTATACCCGACAGCGAGATCAGAGAGGACGAGATTCACTCATTGAGAGTCAGTCCCCTAATTCGGCAACAAGGGAGCTGGCATCTCTACGGACCGACTCTCCAGAAGCACTGGTTGGGCACTTCTCTCCGTGTGGCATGCCCTGGCAGCGTGCCATCCTGCTGCCCCATGAAAACAGCCAAGAGGCCTGGAGATGCGGATCTGCTGGGTAGAAGTTGTCCCGAACACAGGAAGATCCGAGATACACGGCTGGCATATTGAAGGCGCCATCCACAGTCTACGGTCTTCTGCACTCAGACCCAGTATTTCCTTCTTCACGATGGTGGACAGGCACACATTTGTATAAGTGGAAGACACAGGAGGAAGAAGGAGGAAAAGCGGAGGAGCGGGGAGGCAGGGAGAGAGGGAGGTAGACGGACCCGGAGGGAAGAAGGGAGGAAGAGAAAACGAGAACTGTATACCCAGTGACACTGGGTAACTTGCTTGGCTGGTTAACAAGGTGAGGACGAGAGTCTCCAACTCATCCTGTTATCCCCCGAACGGCCCCACTTGGGTCACGGAAAGTCCCACATCCTGGAAGAGCCCTCTGCTTTTCTGCGTGACGCGGCACTGCTGTCTCTCAGGAAGTTCGGTGACTGCTGCGTGCTTCGTCTGGGTGTACTGTGGCTGGTTCTATCGCCCTGCTTGATTCTGCCTTCACACACGGAAGAGATGAACTCGCATATCCTGCAGCCGAGAGTCTTCGATCGAACTGGGATAGGCAGGTGGGGGGTGGGGGCTCCAAGAGACAGATGCCTGTGGGAGACCGGAATCGGGCTTGGTGGGGAAACCGCCTTGGGCTCAGGCATCATATAAGTTCATCAGTATGAACACAATCAACACTGTGCTCCTCATATCAAGTCTATTGCCATTCTACTTGCAACCTAGGGACCATTGCTGTGGTTTGACCACTAAATTGACTCACCACCCACTTTCTAAGCCAGTGGTAATTTTAGTACATGATGAAATTCATGTAGCAGTAATACAGATGCTGAATTGACCACCTTGTTTTCATCTGACAATGTGTCTATGTGTCATTCTCATTAAAGAATTCATTAACTTCTTATATTTAATGACGTATAATATTTATGTAGCACCATCCTCTTCCTAGCTCCACAGTAACTACACAAATCAAGGTGAACAACTAGGTTAATCCTGATTATTTGTCCTAGCTTCCTGGTGTCCTCCGCAGATAATCCCTACAACAGGAATAGAGAAATCAATCTGAGAAACTCACCCTTGAACAGAATCTCCCCCTGTACATGTGACACCATGACCACCTCCTGCTGCTCCAATCTCTGTCAGCTTACATGTTGCAGGACCCTCTGCTTTTTCCCATTTGCTCTAGGTCCTTCTGCTGTCAGCCTTGCTGCTTCTGCCACCCAAGTAGCTGTCAAACTACCTGATTCTGGCCCGGCTCTTGCAGTTCCAGATTCTGTCGTTCCAGTGTTTGTGGACCATAATGGTGTGGGTCCACCCATTGCCAGCTTTGCTGCTGCCACCCAACTTGCACCCAAACCCCCTGCTGCCAGCCCCCCTACTGCAGGTGTAGTTGTTGTCAGCTCAGCTGCTGTGTTTCTGGTGGCAATGGACAAAGGTGTTGTGTTTCCAGCTGTTGTCAGCTCTTCTTCCATCTAAGGTGCTTTTAGACCACCTCCTGTAAGACTTCTTTTTGCCGCCTTTGTTGTATGTCCAACTGCCACCAGTCTTTCTGCTCCTGTCTGCCTTGCCATAAACTACCCTCTTCTGTACACCACCTTTGTTAAGTAATTTTTCTTTTGGGGGAGGAATTCACTTACTGGGCTTTGCTCAAAACCAGTATACTATCACCATAGTTTCTGTTACTCATTTGTTTAAGAACTTTTCTATCAATTTGCTGGAGTGCATAATACTTTCCCGTGTTCTCTTCCTCCTGTGTAGATGGTCATGTGTCATTTTGGTTATCCTCAATATGGTTGTTAGTCTCTGCTTTGACACTGAATCATTATCTTCACCTACCTACCAGTAACTCAGGAAAACAAGTCGTCATAACTTTTCTTAGCTTTTGGTACTGATCATCATAAAAATCTTATTATTTTTAATATATTTATGATCTACATATTCTGCTTTATTCTTTCTATAATCACTTTGAATTTTCTTTATCAAAGCAGGAGCTCTTACCTGTATATCATTTTTAAATTTAACTTTTTAAATTATATTCAGTTAACCACTGTATAGTACTTCATTAGTTTTTTGTTGTTTTTAAATTATTTTTTTTTAATTTCTTTTCAGTGTTCCAGAATTCATTGTTTACACACCACACCCAGTGCTCCATGCAATATGTGCCCTCCACAATACGCACCACCAGGCTCACCCAACCTCCCACCCCACTTCCCTCCAAAACCCCCAGTTAGTTCCTCGGAGTCCACAATCTCTCCCCCTCCAATTTCCCCCAAATCCCATTAGTTTTTGATGTAGTGTTAAATCCTGTGTCATTATTCATCCCACATGGTGTTTTGTTTCATTGTACAGCATTCCTGACATAGAGACCTATACACATATTGCACATCACATGCATTATCTATTGTGAGCCCTATGATAACATCCCTGAAGTCGGATTCTACATTTTCCAAATGAGAAAATCTCACTGTCTGATGTTTGTCGGTAAAAATGAACAGCCTCAGATCAAAAACTGGGTCTTTTGCTCCTGTTCAAGGACACATATATAAACATATCAAGACAAGCAGACATGAAATTTGGACTAAGTACTAGCAAGATGTGCATTTGAATTTATCCTCATCAAATATGGGATAATCCCTTAAATATGCAGGTATCATTTACTGTATTCTTCCCATATCAGTGTCCCACACCTCAATGAGCAGCAGCTAATTCAGTCAGGGAGCAGTGGTTGCATTTAAGAGCTCTCATGAATGCAGGTAAACTTTCCTTGTCTCAGGATCTGACCAGCCCCTCATGTAATTAATCTGCCTCAAATAATTTTGAGCATCCATTGTATTCTCATGAGAGAGAGGATCATTTATCGGCATTTGTCCTTCAGTATCATGTAAGTCAAATTCTTGTATGTCCTTCTTCTCCTGAGTACCTTTTTAGAGCAAAAAGGAATTAAGTAATCACCTGAAAAATACAGGTACTGTAACAAGCTTCCCAACTTTAAATCAAGTTGCTTCAATGTGGTATTATTCATTTTCAGGAGGGATGTTACCCTATTAAGGGCTTGACATAAGTCTCTGCTGCTAACAAACAGTACATTCAGCAGAGACACCCATGGTGAGACGAGCAAATTCTGTTGGTTCCATGCAAATCCTCTGTGTTTTGTGACATTTGGTTCCTTTGTTCATGGTCTCCAGTGTAAATACTGGAGCATCTGAGGAGAAAGATGGGGTATATTATCCTAGACTCATCTGGAACCTCTCAAGTGATACTCTCTGGTAGGCAATGATATGTACATAGAGAGGGAACACTTTCTGTCTACATGCCCATCTGTCTAAATTTTACTCTTTCAATCTTGCTGCTTTCATATCTCAGACTAAGCAACAAAGATTTTTCACCATTTGCCAACAGCCCATAAACACCATCCCCTCGGCTCATTCTCCTCCAAACAAAATGTATAACCATGTGTACTGCTCACAGTTCTTCTCACTAGGAGCATTCCCACTTTCCACTCCCTTTGCAGACCAGAAATTTTTGATTTGTTGTAAAATTTCCATTTGTGCCATAAAAGCTGCTACTGGGGCTATCGACTGATAAAATCAAGGTATTCCATGATCATATGTCATATGTCATTAGGTTTCTGCAGGAATCAAATGGAATTAAAAACAAATAATGTATCATTTAGTCATTTAGGTCAACACCAAACTCTGGCTATGAAATCGCTTCTTAGTACCTTGGTCTGCAAGTATAATTTATAAATTTGAGGTATGTCTGAGTTTATGTTAAGTCATGAACAGGGGGGTAAACAAAAGAGGCAAAACCAAGTTTACTGAGTGGGAAAAAAAGATCTATTCTCTACTATTAAGGATTTTTGAATAAGGTTTATTTCTACTGTATTCCTCAAAAATATAAGAATTGTGATCTCCTATTGAAGGTATCTGCCTAAAGACTGGCTGATACAATAAATGAGGGGAGAAAAGAGAGAAAAAAATCATTCCAGATCAATCCATGGGTGGACAAACTATTTAGGATGGAAGTGGGGAGAAAAAGATACATACAGAAGGATGGATGCTGGGGTAACTGGATGGCTCAGGTGGTTAAGCATCTAACTCTTGATTTGGAGCAGGTTCATGATCTCAGGGTCATCAGATTGAGTCCTGCATCTAACCCTACTCAGCATGGAGCCTGCTTAAGATTCTCTCTTCTGAGGGAGGAGCAGGATGGCAGAGGAGTAGGAGACCTAAATTACGTCTGGTCCCAGGAATTCAGCTAGATAGTTGTCAAACCATTCTGAACACCTATAAACTCAACGGGAGATAGAAGAAAAGAATAGTAGTAATTCTATGAACAGAAAAGCAAATACTTTCTGGATGGTAGGATGTGCAGAGAAGTGAATCTGAGGTGATATTTGGGAACAAAGACTGCAGGGGGGGAGGGAGCCTCCATTATTTGACTACTGGCAAGTCATAGAGCAGTGGAGCACAAAATCAGAATGTTTAGAAGTCTACTCCACTGAGGGATGTTCTTCCAGTGGCTAAGCAGGGGATGGAAGCTTTGTTGGGACAGTGTGGTCTCAGGATGCTCAGGGTCAAAAAAAGACTGAAGGTGCCTGAGTGTGGCAGAGCTCCCAAGTATTGAAGCCAGGGAGGTGGCTGCAAAGATAGAGCCAAACCTTTGGAGTATGGCAACCTCAGGGTTGCCATAAACGGTAATTAGCAGCACAGTTGGGCCACTACTCTTTGAGCAGGGACAAAAGGCAGATCCAGGGAGGACCTCCCCTTCCTCCACCAGGAGGAGTGGCACAGGAGCACTCTGCAGGAATCTGCTGAGTTTGGAAATTCCAAACAGGGTCATGTGCCAGAGATAGAAATGATTGGTCACAAGCCAGGCGAGCACAGAGTGTGGCTGGAGACCAGGGAGACAGGACTGATTGACTTCATTTCTCTGAGGGCACACTGAGGAGTGGGACCCTGAGCTCTTGGCTCCTCTGGGGTCAGAGAGTGAGAAGCCACCATTTTCATTCTCATATTCTAAAGCTACACAGAAAGCTTTTATGGAACAAAAGGTACTGAGAGCAGATGCAACCAGATTACTTAGCCTGGTCCCTGGCAAGGGTGGTGCAATTCTGCATCGGGCTAAGACATTTGAAAATCACTGCAACAGGCCTGTCCCCCAGAAGATCAGCAAGAATATTGAGCCAATACCAAGTTCAGTGATCACTGAGAACTGCAAAACTCTAGCGCTAGGGAAATACAGCACATAGAATTCATGGGTTTTTTCCCCCATGATTATTTAGTCTTTCGAAGTAAATTTAAAATTTTTTTTCTTTTTCCATTTTTTTGAAATTTTCTTCTTTCCTATTTTTATCATTTTTTAAATTTATTTTCAGCATAACAGTATTCATTGTTTTTATACCACACCCAGTGCTCCATGCAATCTGTGCCCTCTCTAATACCCACCACCGGGTTCCCCCAACCTCCCATCCCCCCACCTCTTCAAACCCTTCAGATTGTTTTTCAGAGTCCATAGTCTCTCATTGTTCACCTCCCCTTCCAATTTCCCCCAACTCCCTTCTCCTAACTCCCCATGTCCTCCATGCTATTTGTTATGCTCCACTCATGAAAGAAATTGAAGAAGACACAAAAAGATGGAAGACCATTCCATGCTCTTGGATCGGAAGAATAAACATTGTTAAAATGTCTAGACTGCCTAAAGCAATCTATACTTTTAATGCCATTCCAATCAAAATTCCACCGGTATTCTTCAAAGAGCTGGAGCAAATAATCCAAAAATTTGTATGGAACCAGAAGAGACCCTGAATCGCTAAGGAAATGTTGAAAAACAAAAACAAAACTGGGGGCATCATGTTACCTGATTTCAAGCTTTACTACAAAGCTGTGATCACCAAGACAGTATGGTACTGGCATAAAAACAGACACATAGACCAGTGGAACAGAATAGAGAGCCCAGATATGGACCCTCAACTCTATGGTCAGTTAATCTTCGACAAAACAGGAAAAAACATACAGTGGAAAAAAGACAGTCTCTTCAATAAATGGTGCTGGGAAAACTGGGCAGTTTATGTAGAAGAATGAAACTCGACCATTCTCTTACACCGTACACAAAGATAAACTCAAAATGGATAAAAGACCTCAATGTGAGACAGGAATCCATCAGAATCCTAGAGAACATAGGCAGTAATCTCTTCAATATCAGCCACAGCAACTTCTTTCAAGATATGTCTCCAAAGGCAAAGGAAACAAAAGCCAAAATAAACTTTTGGGACTTCATCAAAATCAAAAGCTTCTGCACAGCAAAGGAAACAGTCAACAAAACAAAGAAGCAACCCACGGAATGGGAGAAGATATTTGCAAATGACAGTACAGACAAAAGATTGATATCCAGGATCTATAAATTCTTTCCTATTTCTTTAACCAACATCTTATCAATTCCCTTTTAAAAAATCTCATTAAATTTTCATCTTCACAATCATATTCCATCCCTTCATCGTATTTACCCTTATTTTTGTATATACATATAAGTTTTTCTTTCTTTAAAATTTTGGAAGGCAGTTTCTTCTAAGAGACCAAAATAAACCCAGACTCTAGGGTGTGGCTCAATTCTATTCACCAGCCTGATCATATTCTTATTTTTTTCCCCTTTCTTTCCCCCTGGTTTCAGGTCTCTTCTGATTTATTTAGTGCTTATTTTTCTGTGGTTGATGTTACCCTTCAAGCATTTTGTTCTTTCATTCATCTATTCTTTTCTGGACAAAATGACAAAATGGAAAATCTCACCTCATAAAAAAGAACAAGAGGTGGTACTGAGTACCAGGAACCTAATCAATATGTCAGAACTAGAGTTCAGAGTGATGATTACAAAGATAGTAGCTGGGCTTGAAAAAAGCATAGAAGATACCAGAGAATCCCTTTCTGGAGAAATAAAAGAACTAAAATCTAACCAAGTTGAAACCAAAAAGGCTTTTAATGATGTGCAATAATAAAAAAAAATGGAGGCTCTAATGGCTAGAATAAATGAGACAGAAGAGAGAATTAGTGATATAGAAGACCAAATGATGGATAATAAAGAAGCTGAGAAAAAGAGAGATAAACAGCTACTGGATCACAAGGGGAGAACTCAAGAGATGAGTGATACCATAAGATAAAACAATATTAGAATAATTTGGATCCCAGAAGGAAGAAGAAAGAATGTGGGGGCAGAAGGTATATTGGGGCAAATTATAGCAGAGAACACCCCAAATTTGGGAAAGGAAACAGGCATCAAAATCCAGGATGCACAGAGAACCGGCTCAAATTCCATGAAAATAGGTCAACATCCTATCATATAATAGTAAAACTTACAAGTGTCAGAGATAAAGAAAATCCTGAAAGCAGCTCAGGACAAGAGGTCTATAACATACAATGGTAGAAATATTAGATTGGCAGCAGACCAACCCCCAGAGATCTGGCAGGCCAGAAAGAACTGGCATGATATATTCAGAGCACTAACAAGAAAAATACGCAGCCAAGAATACTATACCCAGCTAGGTTTTCATTGAAAATAAAAGGAGAGATAAAAAGCCTCCAGGACAAACAAAAACTAAAAGAATTTACAGACACCAAACCAGCCTTACAGGAAATATTGAAAGAGGTCCTCTAAGCAAAGAGAGAGCCTAAAAGTAACATAGACCAGAAAGGAACAGAGACAAAATATAGTAACAGTCAGCTTACAGGCAATACAATAGCACTAAATTAATATCTTTCAATAGTTACCCTGAATGCAAATGGGCTAAATGCCCCAAACAAAAGACACAGGGTATCAGAATGGATGAAAAACAAGCCTCATCAATACGCTATCTGGAAGAGACTCATTTTAGACCCAAAGACACCTCCAGATTTAAAGTGAGGGGGTGGAAAATAATTTACCATGTGAATGGACATCAAAGGAAAGCTGGGGTAGCAATCCTTACATCAGACAAATTAGATTTTAAACCAAAGACTATAATGAGAATTGAGGAAGGACACTATATCATACTTAAAGGGTCTGTCCAACAAGAAGATATAACAATTTAAATAAGCCCCTAACATAGGAGCAGTCAATTATATGATTCAGTTAATAACAAAATCTAAGAAACACATTGACAATAACACAATAATAGTAGGGGACTTTAATACCTCCCTCACTGAAATGGACAGATCATCTAAACGAAAGATCAACAAGGAAATAAAGGCTTTAAATGACACAGTGGACCAGATGAACATCACAGATATATTCAGAACATTCCATCCCAAAGCAAAAGAATACACATTCTTCTCTATTGTACATGGAACATTCTCTAGAATAGATAACATCTGGGGTCACAAATCAGGTCTCAACTGGAACCAAAAGATTGGGATCATTCCCTGCATATTTTCAGACCACAGTGCTTTGAAACTGAACTCAGTCACAAAAGGAAAGTTGGAAACAACTAATACATGGAGGCTAAAGAACACCACACTAAAGAATGACTGGGGCAACCAGGAAATTAAAGAAGAATTTAAGAAACTGATGGAAACAAATGAAAACAAAAACACAATTGTTCAAAATCTTTGGGATGCAGCAAAGGTGGTCCTAAGAAGAAAGTATATAGCAATACAAGCTTTTCTCAAGAAACAACAAAGGGATAAACCCCACCTGGTCATGATGGATAATCTTTTAATGTACAGTTGGATCCTATTAGCTAGGATCTTGTTGAGAATCTTGGCATCCATATTCATCAGGGATATTGGTCTGAAATTCTCCTTTTGATGGGGTCTTTGATGGTTTGGGGATCAAGGTGATGATGGCCTCATAGAAAGAGTCTGGAAATTTTCCTTCTGTTTCTGTTTCTTTAAACAGCTTCAGGAGAATAGGTATTATTTCTTCTTTGAATATTTGGTAGAATTCCCCAGGGAATCCATCAGGTCCTGGACTCTTGTTTTTGGGGAGGTTTTTGATCACTGCTTCAATCTTCTTACTAATTACTGGTCTATTCAGGTTGTCAATTTCTTCTTGTTTCTGTCTTGGAAGTTTATAGGATTCCAGGAATGCATCCATTTCTTATAGGTTGCTTAAGTTATTGGCATATAGCTATCGATAATCATTCCTGATGACTGTTTCTATTTCCTTGGTGTTAGTCATGATCCCTCCCCTTTCATTCATGATTTTATTAATTTGGATCCTTTCTCTTTTCTTTTGGACTAGCCAGGCCAGTGGTTGATTGATCTTATTAATTACTTCAAAGAACCAGCTACAGACAAAGGGCTGATATCCAAGATCTATAAAGACCTTCTCAAACTCAACACCTAACAAACAAACAAATCAAAAAATGGGCAGAAGATATAAGTAGATACTTCTCCAAAAAAGACATTCAAATGGCTAACAGACACATGAAAAAGTGTTCATCATCATTACCCATCAGAGAAATTAAAATCAAAACCACATTAAGATACCATCTTACACCAGTTAGAATGGCAAAAATTAACAAGCCAAGAAACAACAAATGTTGGAGAGGATGTGGAGAAGGGGAGTCCTCTTACAATGTTGGTGGGAATGCACGTTGGTGCGGCCACTATGGAAAACAGTGGGAGGTTCCTCAAAAAAATAGACTTTATCCAATATGAAAACCAGAGATAAAATAGAAAATAGTAATAAAACAAAAACAAAAAACACCATAAACGGAGACACAGGGACCTGAAAGAAAATAACAAAAATATAACATTTGTATTACTACCATGCCAGAAAGAATGGAGAAGAAAACGGGACAGAAAGAGTAATTGAAGAAATAATGGCTGAACTTTTCTTGTATTTAATGAAAGAAACAAATTGATAGATTAGAATAAGTGAAACAAAAACAGGAGAAGTCCAAACAACTCCATGTAAAGACAAAATTGTGATTAAATTTCTGAAAATAAAAGACAAAGTAAAACCCTTAAAAAATAAAAAAATAAACAAAATAAATAAAAATAGAGCTACTCTATGATCCAGCAATTGCATTAGGTCATATGTAGTGAAAAGATACAGATGTAGTGAAAAGAAGGGCCATATGCATCCCAGTGTTCATAGCAGCAATGTCTACAACAGCCAGACTGTTGAAAGAGAAGAGACACCCTTCAACAGGCAAATGGATAAAGAAGATGTGGTCTATATATGCAATGGAATATTACTCAGCCATGAGAAAGGATGAATAACCAAAATTACATCAATATGCCTGAGACTGGAGGAGATTATGCTGAGTGAAACAGTTAAGCAGAGAAAGTCAATGATCATATGGTTTCACTTATTTGTGGAACATAATGAATAGCAAGGAGAACATTGGAAGGAAGAGGGAAATGAAGGAGGGGAAATTGGAGGAGGAGACAAACCATGAAAGACTACAGACTGCGAGAAACAAACTTAAGGTTTTAGAGGGGAGGGGTTGGAGGGATGGGTTGGCCCAGGGATGGGTATTAAGGAGGGCACATATTGCATGGAACACTGGGTGTTATACGTAAACAATGAATCTTGGAACAATCCATCAAAAACTAATGATGTACCATATGGTGACCTACATAACATTATTTTTTTTTTTTAATCGAAAGAAACAAGAAAGGTCTCAAATACACAACCAAATCCTACACCTAAAGGAGCTGGAGAAAGAACAGCAAAGGAAGTCTAAACCCAGCAGGAAAAGAGAAATGATAAAGATCAGAGGAGCAATCAATAAAACAGAAACCAAAATAACAGTAGAATACATCAACAGAAGTAGGAGCTGGTTCTTTTAAAGAAATAGTAAGATTACAAACAAACAAACAAACAAAAAAGAATTAGTAAGACGATAAACTCCTGGCCAGATATATCAAAAACAAAACAGAAAGGACCCAAATTAATAAAATCGTGAATGAAAGAGGCGAGATCACAATCAACACCAGAGAAATACATTGTAACAACATATTATGAGCAACCATATGCCAGCAGATTTAACAATCTGGAAGAAATGGATGCATTCCTAGAAACCTATAAACTACCAAAACCGAACCAGGAAGAAACAGACAACCTGAACAAACCCCTAACCAGTAAGGAAATTGAAGCAGTAATCAAAAATCTCCCAACAAAAAAGAGCCCAGGGACAGATGGCTTCCCAGGGGAATTCTACCAAACATTTAAAGAAGAACTAATACCTATTCTCCTTAAACTGTTCCAAAATAGAAATGGAAGGAAAACTTCCAAACTCATTTTATGAGGTCAGCATTACCTTAACCCAAAACCAGACAAAGACACCATCAAAAAGGAGAATTTCAGACCAATATCCCTGATAAACATGGATGCAAAAACTCTCACCAAAATACTAGCCTATAGGATCCAAAAGTACATTAAAAAAATACACACCATGACCAAGTGGGATTTATTCCTGGGCTGCAAGGTTGGCTCAATATCTGCAAATCAATCGATATGACACAATACATTAATAAAAGAGCAAGAACCATATGATACTCTCAATACATACTGAAAAAGCACTTCACAAAGTACAGCATTCTTTCTTGATCAAAACTTCACAGTCAGGAGGAGTCAAGATGGTGGAGAAGTAGCAGGCTGAGACTACTTCAGGTAGCAGGAGATCAGTAGATAGCTTATCTAGGGATTGCAAACATCTACAAATCCAACGGGAGATTGAAGAGAAGAAGAACAGCAATTCTAGAAACAGAAAATCAACCACTTTCTGAAAGGTAGGACTGGCAGAGAAGTGAATCCAAAGAGACTGGAAGATAGACTGCGGGGGGAGGGGCCAGCTCCTGGCGAGCAGCGGAGCAACGGAGTGCAAAATCGGGACTTTTAAAAGTCTGTTCCGCTGAGGGATATCGCTCCAGAGGCTTAACCGGGGTGAAGCCTAGGCGGGGTCAGTGCGGCCTCAGGTCCCACAGGGTCACAGAAGGATCGGGAGTGTCTGAGTGTCGTAGAGCTTACCGGAATTAGAACGGGGAAGCCAGCTGCAGAGACAGAGCCGAGGAGTGACTCTCAGCTCGGGGTTACCTTGAAGAGGTCGCAGGCTCGGTCAGCTCCGAGCGCAGCCGGAGGCCAGGGTGACGGGAGTAATTGGGCGCAGTTCTCTGAGGGCGCACTGAGAAGTGGGGCCCCGGGCACTCGGCTCCTCCGGGCCGGAGACCGGGAGGTCGCCATCTTCATTCCCGTCTTCCAGAACTCTACGGAAAGCGCTCAGGGAACAAAAGCTCCCGAAAGCAAACCCAGCAAACCCGAGCGGATTACTCAGCCCAGCCCCGGGTAAGGGCAGGGCAACTCCGCCGGGGGCAAAGACGCTTGAGAATCACTACAACAGGACCCTCCCCCAGAAGATCAACGAGAAACCCAGCCAGGACCAAGTTCACCTACCAAGGAGTGCAGTTTCAATACCAAGGAGAGCAGCGGAATTCCAGAGGAGAAGAAAGCAAAGCACAGAACTCAAGGCTTTCTCCCCATGATTCTTTAGCCTTGCAGTTAATTTATTTTTTTTTCTTTTTCAATTTTTTTTTCTCTTCTTCTGCTAAATTTTTTTAACTTTTACCGTTTTCTTTTTTAACGTTTTTTTAATAGTTTATCTAATATATATATATATATATTTTTTTCCTTTTTATATTTTTTCTTTATCAGCTTTCTTTTTTTAATAGTTTCTTTTTTTTTTTTCTTTCTGAATCCCTTTTTATCCCCTTTCTCCCCCCTCACGATTTGGGATCTCTTCTGATTTGGCTAAAGCATATTTTCCTGGGGTTGTTGCCACCCTTTTAGTACTTTACTTGCTCCTTCATATACTCTTATCTGGACAAAATGACAAGGCGGAAAAATTCACAACAAAAAAAAAAGAACAAGAGGCAGTACCAAAGGCTAGGGACTGAATCAATACAGACATTGGTAATATGTCAGATATAGAGTTCAGAATGACGATTCTCAAGGTTCTAGCCGGGCTTGAAAAAGGCATGGAAGATATTAAAGCAACCCTCTCGGGAGATATAAAAGCCCTTTCTGGAGAAATAAAATAACTAAAATCTAACCAAGTTGAAATCAAAAAAGCTATTAATGAGGCGCAATCAAAAATGGAGGCTCTCACTGCTAGGATAAATGAGGCAGAAGAAAGAATTTGTGATATAGAAGACCAAATGACAGAGAATAAAGAAGCTGAGCAAAAGAGGGACAAACAGCTACTGGACCACGAGGGGAGAATTCGAGAGATAAGTGACACCATAAGACGAAACAACATTAGAATAATTGGGATCCCAGGAGAAGAGGAAACAGAGAGGGGAGCAGAAGGTATGTTGGAGAGAATTATTGGAGAGAATTTCCCCAATATGGCAAAGGGAACAAGCATCAAAATCCAGGAGGTTCAGAGAACCCCCCTCAAAATCAATAAGAATAGGTCCACACCCCGTCACCTAATAGTAAAATTGACAAGTCTTAGTGACAAAGAAAAGATCCTGAAAGCAGCCCGGGAAAAGAAGTCTGTAATGTACAATGGTAAAAATATTAGATTGGCAGCAGACTTATCCACAGAGACCTGGCAGGCCAGAAAGAGCTGGCATGATATATTCAGAGTACTAAATGAGAAAAACATGCAGCCAAGAATACTATATCCAGCTAGGCTATCATTGAAAATAGAAGGAGAGATTAAAAGCTTCCAGGACACCAGGTGGTGGGTATTCTGGAGGGCACAGATTGCATGGAGCACTGGGTGTGGTGCAAAAATAATGAATACTGTTATGCTGAAAAAATAAAAAAATTAAAAAAAAAAAAAAAAAAAAAAAAAGAAAATAATTCCAAAAAAAAAAAAAAAAAAAAAAAAAAAGCTTCCAGGACAAACAAAAACTGAAAGAATTTGCAAATACCAAACCAGCTCTACAGGAAATATTGAAAGGGGTCCTCTAAGCAAAGAGAGACCCTCAAAGTAGTAGATCAGAAAGAAACAGAGACAATATACAATAACAGTCACCTTACAGGCAATACAATGGCACTAAATTCATATCTCTCAATACTTACCC
This sequence comes from Lutra lutra, assembly GCF_902655055.1. Lineage (NCBI taxonomy): Eukaryota > Metazoa > Chordata > Mammalia > Carnivora > Mustelidae > Lutra > Lutra lutra. The sequence goes on from NC_062293.1 coordinate 21,088,181, forward strand.
TGAATGTTAATGGGCTAAATGCCCCAATCAAAAGACACAGGGTATCAGAATGGATAAAAAAACAAAACCCATCAATATGTTGCCCAGAAGAAACTCATCTTAAACCCGAAGACACCTCCAGGTTTAAAGTGAGGGGTTGGAAAAGAATTTACCATGCTAATGGACATCAGAAGAAAGCAAGAGAGGCAATCCTTATATCAGATCAATTAGATTTTAAGCCAAAGACTATAATAAGAGATGAGGAAGGACACTATATCATACTCAAAGGAACTGTCCAACAAGAAGATCTAACAATTTTAAATATCTATGCCCCTAACGTGGGAGCAGCCAACTATATAAACCAATTAATAACAAAATCAAAGAAACACATCAACAAGAATATAATAATAGTAGGGGATTTTAACACTCCCCTCACTGAAATGGACAGATCATCCAAGCAAAAGATCAACAAGGAAATCAAAGCCTTAAATGACACACTGGACCAGATGGACATCACATATATATTCAGAACATTTCATCCCAAAGCAACAGAATACACATTCTTCTCTAGTGCACATGGAACATTCTCCAGAATAGATCACATTCTTGGTCCTAAATCAAGTCTCAACCGGTATCAAAAGATTGGGATCATTCCCTGCATATTTTTAGACCACAATGCTCTAAAGCTAGAACTCAATCACAAGAGGAAATTTGGAAAGAACCCAAATACATGGAGACTAAACAGCATCCTTCTAAAGAATGAATGGGTCAACCAGGAAATTAAAGAAGAATTGAAAAAATTTGTGGAAACAAATGATAATGAAAACACAACGGTTCAGAATCTGTGGGACACAACAAAGGCAGTCCTGAGAGGAAAATATATAGCGGTACAAGCCTTTCTCAAGAAATAAGAAAGGTCTCAGGTACACAACCTAACCCTACACCTAAAGGAGCTGGAGAAAGAACAAGAAAGAAACCCTAAACCCAGCAGGAGAAGAGAAATCATAAAGATCAGAGCAGAAATCAATGAAATAGAAACAAAAAAAAAACAATAGAACAAATCAACGAAACTAGGAGCTGGTTCTTTGAAAGAATTAATAAGATTGAAAAATCCCGGGCCAGACTTATCAAAAAGAAAAAAGAAAGGACCCAAATAAATAAAATCATGAATGAAAGAGGAGAGATCACAACGAACACCAAAGAAATACAGACAATTATAAGAACATACTATGAGCAACTCTACGCCAACAAATTTGACAATCTGGAAGAAATGGATGCATTCCTAGAGACATATAAACTACCACAACTGAACCAGGAAGAAATAGAAAGCCTGAACAGACCCATAACCAGTAAGGAGATTGAAACAGTCATCAAAAATCTCCAAACAAACAAAAGCCCAGGGCCAGACGGCTTCCCGGGGGAATTCTACCAAACATTTAAAGAGGAACTAATTCCTATTCTCCTGAAACTGTTCCAAAAAATAGAAATAGAAGGAAAACTTCCAAACTCATTTTATGAGGCCAGCATCACCTTGATCCCAAAACCAGAAAAGGATCCCATCAAAAAAGAGAACTACAGACCAATATCCTTGATGAACACAGATGCAAAAATTCTCGCCAAAATACTCGCCAATAGGATTCAACAGTCCATTAAAAGGATTATTCACCACGACCAAGTGGGATTTATTCCAGGGCTGCAAGGTTGGTTCAACATCTGCAAATCAATCAATGTGATACAACACATTAATAAAAGAAAGAACAAGAACCATATGATACTCTCCATAGATGCTGAAAAAGCATTTGACAAAGTACAGCATCCCTTCCTGATCAAAACTCTTCAAAGTGTAGGGATAGACGGCACATACCTCAATATTATCAAAGCCATCTATGAAAAACCCACCACAAATATCATTCTCAATGGAGAAAAAATGAAAGTTTTTCCGCTAAGGTCAGGAACACGGCAGGGATGTCCGTTATCACCACTGCTATTCAACATAGTACTAGAAGTCCTAGCCTCAGCAATCAGACAACAAAATGAAATTAAAGGCATCCAAATTGGCAAAGAAGAAGTCAAACTATCACTCTTTGCAGATGATATGATACTCTATGTGGAAAACCCAAAAGACTCCACTCCAAAACTGCTAGAACTTGTACAGGAATTCAGTAAAGTGTCAGGATATAAAATCAATGCACAGAAATCAGTTGCATTTCTCTACACCAACAACAAGACAGAAGAAAGAGAAATTAAGGAGTCCATCCCATTTACAATTGCACCCAAAACTATAAGATACCTAGGAATAAACCTAACCAAAGAGACTAAGAATCTATACACAGAAAACTATAAAGTACTCATGAAAGAAATTGAGGAAGACACAAAGAAATGGAAAAATGTTCCATGCTCCTGGATTGGAAGAATAAATATTGTGAAAATGTCTATGCTACCTAAAGCAATCTACACATTTAATGCAATTCCTATCAAAGTACCATCCATTTTTTTCAAAGAAATGGAAAAAGAATCCTAAAATTTATATGGAACCAGAAAAGACCTCGAATAGCCAAAGGAATATTGAAAAAGAAAGCCAAAGTTGGTGGCATCACAATTCCGGACTTCAAGCTCTATTACAAAGCTGTCATCTTCAAGACAGCATGGTACTGGCACAAAAACAGACACATAGATCAATGGAACAGAATAGAGAGCCCAGAAATGGACCCTCATCTCTATGGTCAACTCATCTTCGACAAAGCAGGAAAGAATGTCCAATGGAACAAAGACAGCCTCTTCAATAAATGGTGTTGGAAAAATTGGACAGCCACATGCAGAAAAATGAAATTGGATCATTTCCTTACAACACACACGAAAATAGACTCAAAATGGATGAAGGATCTCAATGTGAGAAAGGAATCCATCAAAATCCTCGAGGAGAACACAGGCAGCAACCTCTTCGACCTCAGCCGCAGCAACATCTTCCTAGGAACATCCCCAAAGGCAAGGGAAGCAAGGGCAAAAATGAACTTTTGGGATTTTATCAAGATCAAAAGCTTTTGCACAGCAAAGGAAACAGTGAACAAAACCAAAACACAACTGACAGAATGGGAGAAGATATTTGCAAATGACATATCAGATAAAGGGCTAGAGTCCAAAATCTATAAAGAACTTAGCAAACTCAACACCCAAAGAACACATAATCCAATCAAGAAATGGGCAGAGGACATGAACAGACATTTCTGCAAAGAAGACATCCAGATGGCCAACAGACACATGAAAAACTGCTCCATATCACTCGGCTTTAGGGAAATACAAATCAAAACCACAATGAGCTATCACCTCACACCAGTCAGAATGGCTAAAATTAACAAGTCAGGAAATGACAGATGCTGGCGGGGATGCGGAGAAAGGGGAACCCTCCTACACTGTTGGTGGGAATCTAAGCTGGTGCAACCACTCTGGAAAACAGCATGGAGGTTCCTCAAAATGTTGAAAATAGAACTACCCTATGACCCTGCAATTGCACTGCTGGGTATTTACCCTTAAGATACAAACGTAGTGATCCGAAGGGGCACGTGCACCCGAATGTTTATAGCTCAATGTCTACAATAGCCAAACTATGGAAAGAACCTAGATGTCCATCTACAGACGAATGGATAAAGAAGATGTGGTATATATACACAATGGAATACTATGCAGCCATCAAAAGAAATGAAATCTTGCCATTTGCGACGACGTGGATGGAACTAGAGGGTATCATGCTTAGCGAAATAAGTCAATCGGAGAAAGACAACTATCATATGATCTCCCTGATATGAGGGAGAGGAGATGCAACCTGGGGGGTTAAGGGGGTAGGAGAAGAGTAAATTAAACAGGATGGGATTGGGAGGGAGACAAACCATAAGTGACTCTTAATCTCACAAAACAAACTGAGGGTTGATAGGAGGAGGGGGGTTGGAGAGGGGGGGGTGGGGTTATGGATATTGGGGAGGGTATGTGCTATGGTGTGTGCTGTGAAGTGTGTAAACCTGGCGATTTGCAGACCTGTACCCCTGGGGATAAAAATATATGTTTATAAAAAATAAAATTAAAAAAAAAGTTCAGGTTAGAAGGTTATTATGGAATTTGATGTACTAGGCATCTCACTGTGATGGTAAATAGGTTAAAAAATTATCTATATATAAAAAAAATGAGCCAGATTAGTGGGAACGAATTAAAAATAAAAGTTGTCCTATGAAGTAAAAAAAAAAAAAAAAACAAAACTCTTCACAGTATAGGGATAAAGGGTACATACCTCAATATCATAAAACCCATCTATGAAAAACCCACAATGAATATCATTCTCAATGGGGAAAAACTGAGAGCTTTCCCCCTAAGATCAGGAACATGGCAGGGATGTCCCCTATCACCACGTTGTTCAACATAGTACTAGAAGTCCTAGCCTCAGCAATCAGACAAGAAGAAGAAATTAAAAGCATCCAAATCAGCAAAGAAGAAGTCAAACTCTCACTGTTTGCAGATGATATGATACTTTATGTGGAAAACCCAAAAGACTCCACCCCAAAACTTCTAGAACTCATACAGGAATTCAGTAAACTGTCAGGATATAAAATCAATGCATAGAGATCTGTATTTCTACACACCAACGAGAAGACACAAAAAAGCGAAATTTAGGAATTGATTCCATTTACAGCTTGAAACCATAAGATACCTAGAAATAAATCCAACCAAAGAGACAAAGAATCTGTACTCAGAAAACTATAGAATTCTCATGAAAGAAACCGAGGAAGACACAAAGAAATGGAAAAAGGTTCCATGCTCATGGATTGGAAAAACAAATATTGTGAAAATGTCTATGCTACTTACAGCAATCTACACATTTAATGCAATCCCTATCAAAATACCATCAACTTTTTACAAAAATTGGAACAAATAATCCTAAAACTTGTATGGAATGAGAAAAGATCCTGAATAGCCAGAGGAAAGTTGAAAAAGAAAACCAAAGTTGGTGGCATCACAATTCCAGACTTCAAGCTCCATTACAAAGCTACAATCATCAAGACAGTATGGTATAAGCATAAAAACAGACACATAGATCAATGGAACAGAATAGAGAACCCAGAAATGGACCCTCAACTCTATGGTCAACTAATCTGCAACAAAGCAGGAAAGAATGTCCAATGGAAAAAAGATAGCCTCTTCAACAAATGGTGCTGGGAAAACTGGACAGCCACATGCAGAAGAATGAAACTGGACCATTTCCTTAACCACACAAAAACAGACTAAAAATGGATGAAGGATCTCAATGTGAGAAAGGAATCCATCAAAATCCTTGAGGAGAACACAGGCAGCAACCTCTTCGACCTCAGCCGCAGCAACTTCTTCCTAGGAACAACACCAAAGGCAAGGGAAGCAAGGGCAAAAATGAACTATTGGGATTTTATCAAGATCAAAAGCTTTTGCACAGCAAAGGAAACAGTGAACAAAACCAAAAGACAACTGACAGCATGGGAGAAGATATTTGCAAATGACATATCAGATAAAGGGCTAGTATCCAAAATGTATAAAGAGCTTAGCAAACTCAACACCCAAAGAACACATAATCCAATCAAGAAATGGGCAGAGGACATGAACAGACATTTCTGCAAAGAAGACATCCAGATGGCCAACAGACACATGAAAAAGTGCTCCACATCACTCGGCATCAGGGAAATACAAATTAAAACCACAATGAGCTATCACCTCACACCAGTCAGAATGGCTAAAATTAACAAGTCAGGAAATGACAGATGCTGGCGAGGATGTGGAGAAAGGGGAACGCTCCTACACTGTTGGTGGGAATGCAACTGGTGCAACCACTCTGGAAATAGTATAGAGGTTCCTCAAAAAGTTGAAAATAGAGCTATCCTATGACCCATCCATTACATTACTAGGCATTTACCCCAAAGATACAAATGTGATCTGAAGGGGCATGTGCACCTGAATGTTTATAGCAGCAATGTCCACAATAGCCAAATGATGAAAAGAGCCTGGGTGTCCATCAATGGATGAATGGATAAAGAAGTGGTATATATACAATGGAATATTATGCAGCCATCAAAAAACCCTGAAATCTTGCCATTTGCAACAACGTGGATGGAACTAGAGGGTCATATGCTAAGCTAAATAAGTCAATCAGAGAAATATTATTATCATATGATCTCATTGATATGAGGAATTTGTTTTCTTTTTAAGATCTTATTTATTTATTTGATAGAGAAATCATAAGTAGGCAGAGAGGCAGGCAGAGAGAGAGGGGGAAGCAGGCTCCCCACTAAGCAGAGAGCCTGATGCAGGGCTCAATACCAGGACCCTGAGATCATGACCTGAGCTGAAGGCAGAGGCTTAACCCACTGAGCCACCCAGGTGCCCCTAAGGTGATTTTAAAGTACAGGGATGCTAGAAAACCTCTATAAACTCTACCCCTCCAAAATCACTTCCCATTCCATGAACACACCATGCTTTATCATGCTTCTGTGCCTTCTTTGCACATGTCAGTATTTCTGGATCAGATTCTCTCACCATCTATCCCCTTTTGCCCCCCACCTTTTTTCTTAAGATTTAATTTATTTATTTGAGAAAGAGACAGAGAGCACAAGCAGAGGGGAGGAGGAGAAGTAGGCTCCCAGCTGAACAAGGAGCCCAATGTAGGGTTTGATTCCAGGGCCCCAGGATCATGACCTGAGCCCAAGGTACCTGCTTAACTGACTGAAACACCCAGGTGCCCCAACCCCTTTTGCTCTTTAAGTTCCACATCTAATGTCCCTTTTCTATATCACTTTTAGACAGTTAATTACTTCTTCTACCATTAGGGAGTCTATAGCAATTGGTTCTCCATAAAGAAACTTCCTTTCTACTATAACTATCTGTTTATACATCTCTTTCTCTAACCACACTGAGTTTCCCCCAAAGGGACTGTATGATTTATTTAACAAATATGTATATGGATCTAGTTATTGGCCATTCTGCAAGCTAGGTAGACCCATTAGTATCTTTTCTTAAGAAGCTCAGGTAAAGGAATGATGAAACAATATAAAACACGCAAGGAATATATACTCCTAGAATATTAGAAGAGGAAGAGGTAGTTTGGGTGGAGACTATCAGGAAGGGTTTTTGAAGAAGGTACAAGTACTGTGGTTTCATGCATAGTGTGCAAAGTGCCTGCAACAGAATAGGGAAGCTTTCAAACACTGTTTGCTAAATACATAAGTGAGTGAAAAAATATAACTCCACAGGACTCTAGTTTTATGATTCTATCAAACCCAACAAAGACCTTTCAAGAAGAACATTTCTAAATAACACATAGCTTGTCTGCAAACATGGGCCTGTTATTGTGATCCCAACAGTGAATCAATCACTTGGGGCTTTTCAGGCCCCAACACAATCCCCACATGATGCTATGCATATTCTAAACATTAAAGACTGTGGGATCAGTGACTCACTTTTGCTATCAGGAAAGTAATTCTATTCTAAGGGCATTATACATTCCTGGGAGTGTCATGTATTGAGGCAATAATCCATTAGTTGGCTAACACATTATCTGAACCATTCCACCAGAAAAGGATGTCTTGAATGTCTCCTACAACCTTTAAATGTCTTGTTATGACATTCACACAATAGAATATCATTAATTTAGACACATTCCTTCAGGGACATGAGCAGGCCAATTTTTCCTGGCATGCACCCACATGAAATTTGCTTGTAAGGCAAATTGAGATGGTGAATATAATTACAGAATTTATATTTAACTCAGTGTGGATCTACTTAATGTTAATTGCTAATTGCATATCATTCTGTACCTATCCCTTGAACTTATCACTTAGAAGCATTCTTTAGCAATGATTTTAATTTTATTATCTTTTAAACTATGTTCAATTAGCCAACACATAGTACATCATTAGTTTTTGATGTAGTATCCAATGATTCATTAGATGCTAGGATTCTCAATTATGCTTTAAATGTATTGAAAAGAAGCTAAAAGGCAGTATTTTTAAAAGTTCTAGCCAACCAAATTAGACCAGTCGGCCTTCTTGTTTTTGAATTAGTGAAATTTCATTACATTGTCTCTATGGAGACATTTTATAAATTAGTATCATAATATAATTTAAAAGATCTTAAACATTGTTCAAATGTTTCCTCAAGCTCCAAAAACTTTTATTGAGTATGTAATATGTGCTAGGGACTTTGCTAGATGTGGAGGATTCAAAGAAAAACAACACTGTTGCAGCTCCATAGCCAAGATGGGTTGTACTCTTTGGGAATATCAAGGGACTAGAGCCAAATAAGTGTTTGAAGGAGCAAGAGAAGGTATAAGAGAGTGGCATCTGAGCTATGTTATTGCTGGATAAAGAAGAACAAGTAGGTTTTCCAGGGCATTGGATAGAACTGCAAAGGGTAGAATCTGAAAAGTGTGCACTAGAGCTTAGAGCAATGAGGAAGATGAGAGAGTGACTGGAGATGGGGTTAGGAAAGTAGGTGTGTGAAGGGTGTTGATGCCATGTTAATAAGTTTGGCATGTACCCAATGCACACCAGGGTGTCAATAGCCTTTTATCGTGAGGCCTCACCCCAAACCTGGAAATGTCACACAAAATCTGGCAGAGGTAATCAAAAGAAATGATAGTTCAAAAGATATGTCTCTAGGCTAAACCAAATGCCCTGTTCATTTTAAAACTTGATTTTATTTGAAACATACTAAAAAGAAGACAAAAGTATCTTTAATAATCCCAACATTCAAAAAAAATTATAAAGTACAAAGTAAAAGTCTCCCTAATGACTTTCCTCCCATCTCTAGATTAAATTGATGGGTATCGTCCCTGACCTTTTCCCATGTTGATAGAAATATTTCTATGTTTATATATGTGTATAAACATACCATGACCCCGACCCCAAGGAAACTTGTGCTAAATTCGTTCATTCAATAAGTACTTATTGGAGTCTTTCTATATACCATGCACTGTTCAAGCAACTCAGCATGTAACACCAAGAGCTGACATTCCAGAAGGGCAATACTAACAATTAGCAGAAGATGGAACATGGTGATTTCAAATAAAGATAAGTGTTAGGAAGACAATTAAAAAATAGAGTACATTACGGTAAGAGAGACGAGAATGTTCTTGAGATTGTGAGGTCACAGGGTGGCTTCTCTTGAGGAGGGGATGATCTGACCTGTGACGTGGATGATGCTGAGAGATACAGGTGCTAAGAAAAGGCTGCCTCAAAATGATCACTTTCACATGAACATCATTTTCAGTTAAAGGGAATCAGAATCCAGCAAATTCCAGAAAAGTTCCTTATCTTCCCTTTAACACTGCTTGTACCAGAAAGAGAATATTAATGGTGATTCTGTTTCACTTAAGAAACTTAAGTGCAAAATAAGGAAACCTATGTTTTCTAAACATATCATCTCACCTTCCTAAAGGTCTTCCTCCCCTTCGCGTCATTAGGTACCCACCCTCTCCTTGGCTCATAAAAGCATCATGTTGCCTCATGGTCTTTGGAATTTCAATGCGTGTACAGATTCCCCATATGTATACCAAAAAAATTTATTTTCACCTGCTAATCTGCTTCGTGAAAATTTGATACATTGTGCACAAAGAAAGACCTTAAGGAAGAGAAAATGCGACAGCAACAACATTGACAGCAACAACATTCTCCGGAATTTTCCACCCAAGACAAAAACAAACAGATGTACAATCTATTGGATGTTCTAGGTCAATAGACATCTATATTAAAAAAAAAAAAAACCAACTGAAAAAAAAATTGTATTTATGACTGTGGGGAACTTAATAAAAGACAAGTGCAGACATTCTAGTATAATGGAAATGTTCTATCCTGATATATGCAAATATTACAAGGATGGGCTACTATGTATCAAAATTCAACACTATGGATGACTACACATAGGATTTTTTAACTTCACTGTGTGTAAAGTCCACCAAAAACAGAAAATCAATCATAAAAGGCAAATGAGAAAGAGTGACGACATTATTTCTTTATGAATAAATCTCTGTCTTTAACAAATTGTCATCTTGGCCACTTTGCCTTAAACTTAGTTAAATGACACTACTATGAGCTCTTCTGGTTCTTTGCATGGCATATTGCAGTTGTGTGTGTGTGCGGTGGGGGGTGCTTCCTATAATCGAAAAGCAGTGGTGAGGAACCTGACGGAGGCACTTGCTCAAAGCACGAGCCAACAGAATAAAGGAGTACGTCTCTAAGTATGGTCCCTGGGACTTCAAAATCAACATCATCTGGGTACTTGTCAGAAATGCCAAACCTCAGGCTCCCCGTGTAATCAGAACCTGGAGGATGTGTCCCGACATATTTAATGGGCCCTTCGATGACTGCCGCATCCCAACGTTGGACTATGGCTAAGTGGAGCGGGCGAAACAGTAACTGAACAAAGTTACCTTGACTAACATCCATTCCGATTTCCAGTGGACACCCGCTCCCCCCCCCCACACACACACACAAATGTGCTGTACCTTTCCCAGGTCTGGGGATAAATTCTGAGGAGAGGCACGTTCGGATTTTGCTACATTTCCTTTCTGTTCTGTGGAAGAGTATTTTTAAATACGAACGACATAAGAATGAAGATGAGGCTAAGTCTTTCAGAATCTAAAGACCATCCGGAGAAAGGCAACACAAAGATACGTGACCGCAAACTTTAACGCTTCCGGAACTACGAATCAGGGCAGTGGCGGGAACCATTCAGATACTGGCCTGCCACGGCTTTAGGGTAGACAACGTGACCCAAAGACAGAAACACCCCCCAGAAAACCCATTCCCGTGGCAGAGGTCAACAACGTCACACACACATAGACAACTGTCCCCTTCCTCATTGCTCAACAGTGACCCATACTACAGGGCCTTTTCCTCTTGTCTCATGCCCCTTCCCACATGCCACCCTATGCACATGGAATTTCCTCCCCACTGACCATTGGAAGAAATGCACGACCAGAGGTAGGTTGGCCCTGATCTCATCCTGCTAGGGGATACACGAGGGGAGAGGAAGAATGTAATTGCAAATGCCACCTATCAGGTAACAGCCCTCTGCCGAGGAAGAGGAGAAGACAGTGGTCCAGAAGATGCCAGTGGTGTGAGTCAGGAGGAAAAGCAGACCTGACAGAATTGATCCCATCTAGAAAAGAAAATTTGTGTCCCACGGGCATCAACCATTACTCAGACAAACACTGCTGTGCATCTGATAATTACTCAAATAATGGGTAAACAACAACAAGGAAGACGTGTTGACAAATCACCCGGTTTGGGCAGTATATAGAGGCCACGGCACGAGGACAGACACTTCCACACTCAAGACCTTCGCTTTCCTGGAAACCTACCCAGAACCTCCAGCCTCTGTCACCATGGTCAACTCCTGTTGTGGCTCCGTCTGCTCTGACCAGGGCTGTGGCGAGGAGTCCTGCTGCCGCCCCAGCTGCTGCCAGACCACCTGCTGCAGGACCACCTGCTGCCGCCCCAGCTGCTGTGTGTCCAGCTGCTGCCAGCCCTCCTGCTGTGGCTCCAGCTGCTGCAGGCCCAGCTGCTGCACCTCTAGCTGCTGCCGCCCCACCTGCTGCCAGACCACCTGCTGCAGGACCACCTGCTGCCGCCCCAGCTGCTGTGTGTCCAGCTGCTGCCGCCCCTTCTGCTGTGGCTCCAGCTGCTGCAGGCCCAGCTGCTGCATCTCTAGCTGCTGCCGCCCCTCCTGCTGTGGCTCCAGCTGCTGTGGCTCCAGCTGCTGCAGGCCCTGCTGCTGCACCTCTAGCTGCTGCCGCCCCACCTGCTGCCAGACCACCTGCTGCAGGACCACCTGCTGCCGCCCCAGCTGCTGTGTGTCCAGCTGCTGCCGCCCCTCCTGCTGCGGTTCCAGCTGCTGCAGGCCCAGCTGCTGTGGGTCCAGCTGCTGCCGCCCCACCTGCTGCCAGACCACCTGCTGCAGGACCACCTGCTGCCGCCCCAGCTGCTGTGTGTCCAGCTGCTGCCGCCCCAGCTGTTGCTAGACCACCTGCTGCTCCCCAACCTGCTCTAGTGGCTTCTGCTGCCGAGCATCCTGGCCGGCACCCCGCTGTCTTTCATCAACCAATCTTCTTCAGGTAGTCCCACTGTGCGCAGAATCCTGACAGGCCAACTGTCAAACCTCAGTTCCGGCCGCCCTTTCAACTGACGTGGCCTCCAAATGTACTCCCCACCAACAACACCCTCCTCCCCGCCTCCTTCTTACTAGCTCCCTCCCAAGGGAATCCAAGGACCTTGCATTTTCTCTGAAATCTCTCAGCCAGCGTGTCATCCCAATCACACTCTTCTTTCCTGCCAGGTTTCCTCATACAGAGATGCTCCTATACCTCAAATAAACCTGAACGTCTCCAGGCATACAGATCGAAGGGCCTTGTGTCTCATTATTTTTCCCTCGTGAACTGTTATCCTTAGCAGGTCGGTGGTATTTCTGGTGCTCCCTGCAGAAAGGGGAGTCCACCGCAGACGACTTTAGGATTTCCACCTCTATCCCCTCAGCACTCTCCATGCTGACATCGACCCTGGTGGTTTATAGCAAGCACCCGCTGCTCTCTGCTGAGCCCTTTGTCTAGATGAGGGAGGCAATTCTTGGCAGGCCACAGCTAGGGAGAGGAAGTCTCTAGGAGAAGTCCTCAACCAGTGGGCAGCACTTGGTGGATGAAGTGCTCTAGCCCCTTTAGCCCCTTTCCCCTCGAGGTGGGGGGTGTGAGACCGGGGGCCTCAGCCAGGACTGCACCTCAGCTGCCTACAGGGCTTACCTGCTCTGGAAATCATTCTGGATTGGCTTCCGTCCCTTCCCTGGATCACTTCTCACGTTCCCTACGGCCCTTCTTGAGATCACCTCCCAAACAAACTACTTGCTCTCAGACCTCTGTTGTCGGAGTCTGCTCCTGACATCACCCTAACGCCAGCCTTCCGGAGCTCAGGATCAGGGCCTTCAAAACATTCCCATACAACCGGCACGGTAACCGTGGTGGCAGGCCACCCCTGAACATGAATCTCCACTGAAGCACCTAATCTTTTCACTATATGCTGTTTCTTCCTACAGTATTTGCACACTTGGTCTTAGACTATTAGTCTCCAATTCCTAAAGTATCATTCTTTACTGTCCTGAGGGACAGGACACTCTCCCGTGAGGAACTCAGACCCCCATGTTAGGAGCTGTCTCCCTAGAGGAGGCCTGTTTGAGGGGAACTGCCCCCATCTGTGATGCTTACACCGCACTCGGAAAACCAGAGACTAAAACACGATGTGCAAGGGAGAGCTCTCGGGAGAAATGCGTAAGAAACAGAGGGAGAGGGCACCTGGGTGGCTCAGTTGGTTAAGCAACTGTCTTTGGCTCAGGTCATGGTCCCGGAGTCCCGGGATCGAGTCCCGCATCGGGCTCCCAGCTCCATGGCAAGTCTGCCTCTCCCTCTGAACGTCTCGCCTCTCAGGCTCTCTCTCACTGTTTCTCTCTCAAAAAAGTAAATAAAATCATTTAAAAAAAAAAAAAGAAAGAAACGGAGGGAGACTTATCAGGGGTCTAAAAGGAACGAATGCAAAATGTGGTTTCCCTCCGTTTCCACCCCCACGTTCCGACCCCACAGATGAGGGGTGTGGTGGACTGGGGTAGGGGACTGCTCCTCTTAGAGGCAAGGGGGTTGAGCCTATGTACTCCTACATCACGTATCACTAGCCACGGACAACCCCTGGTGCGTAGAAAGAAGGGAGGGGTCAGACATCCAGCTGTGGTCCACCCCTAGGCTGACACAATTCCCTGCAGAACAGTGTGCGCAAACAGTGTGAGCCATGCGTAGCCCATACTCTGCACTAGCGTGTGGATCAGGGCATTTAAGGCAAAAGACGCCCGAATGAATATCCATATCTACCCCTGCCTCTGCTCATGTCTATGGATTGCTCTCATTAACCCCGCTCCATGGGGTCTGCCACCACTTCTAGAAAAACTTACAAGACAGGGAGTTAGAGGGTGGCTCCTCTGCTCCTTTAGCTGACTTGCCTGGGGGCACTGACCTCAAACCCCATCCCTGAGAGTGCTGAGCCCATGATTCCTATGTCCTCTTCAGGCTACACTACTTGCTCATCGGCGGTTGATCCTGGGAATAGGAATACCAAGAATGCTCCTGTAGATCAGCTCAATGCTAAACATCTTCCTAATGGCTCCCAGAGCTCCCTTCTGTGCTTGATGATTTCCCAACACTAGAAACCCAAAGGGATAAGGTGCCAGCCAGCATTTTCATACCAATCACATTTGACCATGTTCCCCTCAGCTAGCTTTCCTCTCCTGGAGACACGACCCCTAGATGCACACAGCCTACAATTAGAGGAGAAGGGGGCACAAATTCCCCCAAATGGATCACCGGGATGAAGATGATGTGGAAACTTCTCCTTGCACTCTAACCTCTAGATCCGTGTATTCACACAGGGGCCATCAAAGGTTTTGGATATCCTGCAGTCCAGTTCAACACAGATCCCATGTCCAACAGCCTGCCAACATATGAGTATTCCAGATTCCCATGGGCCAATGGCTACAGATTCTTGGGCAAGGACTAAGGAAATTCTATGATATACACTTCCTGGGGTCCTTCATCCAAAAAGACTGGTCTCTCCATTGATGGGTTAATAGGTCTGAGAACAGCCTGAGGTCTTCAAACTGCGTCAGGGATCATGACCTTCCACTGGGATCAAGGACCTCGGCCTTTGTTCTTTTATTCTTAAGCTCTTTTAAAGACACACACACACAACACACACAACACACACACACACACACACACACACACCTCTGTGTGTGTGTGTTGTGTGTGTGTGTGCACACACACAAAGGTGCACAGTATTTGGCTACCTATATCCTGTTTGACTGTTCCAGGGGGAGAAAGAGAGACAGACACAGAGACCGAGATGGAGAGAGACCAAGCCCAGTCAGGGTGAGGGGCTGATGGAGAAGCTGACTCTCAACTGAGCAGGGAGCCCGAGGCAGGACTCCATCCCAGCCCTCCAGGACCATGACCTGAGCCAAAGGCAGAAGCTGAACCGACTGAGCCCCCCAGGAGCCACGTCCACCTCCCCAGCCCCCGGCTGCCTATATCCTATTATGACAGACACCATGCCCTATGATCCATATCGTTAGGTCCCTGAGGGTTTCACATCATTCTGAACCTTGGCATTCCACTCTGATTGGCCATCACATAATAATACACACATTACTTCCTAGAGTTAAATGCTGCCATCTGGACTTGGCCATTCAGGGATATTATCCTCCCATTATTCCTAGGGAGCATATTCCTGGTCCCAGCAATCCCAACACAACCTCTCACTTCAGAGAATAGGCAGTACTACCTCAGTGACCTGCTGACACCGATACTTGATCACTCCTGGATATCTTAGTAAACAGAGTGCCCCCAGATCTCTCCTAGGGAATCGAGGCCACTTCGACTTTCTGGCTTTAGGACTACATTAGTTTTAGCTCTTCTCATTCTCTGAGCGGTTCTTTGTTTGTTTGTTTGTTTTTAAAGATTATTTATTTATTTATTTATTTATTAGACAGAGAGAGAGAGAGAGAGACAGAGACAGAGACAGGGACAGAGAGACAGAGAGAGATCACAAGTAGGCAGAGTACCAGGCAGAGAGAGAGGGAAGTAGGCTCTCTGCTGAGCAGAGAGCCCAATGCGGGGCTTGATCCCAGGACCCCGAGATCGTGACCTGAGCCCAAGACAGAGGCTTAACTCGCTGAGCCTCCCAGGCGCCCCTTCTCTGCACTTTTTCATTCCTCCTTTCTCACCTGTGTGTGCAGTCGTCCTAGATGAATTTGTTCTGGTTATCCATTCTTACACAGTATTACCGCAAAATTTAGCAGTTTCAAGTGACACTCATTTATGATCTCAGTTTCTGTGGATCCGATATCTCGGTAGGTACGGCCCACCGAGACCCTCCATTTCACAGGGTCTCCCAGGGCTGCACGCAAGGTGCTGCCTGGCACTGGGGTCTCAGGTGAGGGCTCCACTGGGGAAGAAGCCACTTCTCCCTTCACTTACATGCTCACTGGCGGGATTCAGTTCCTTGAGGGCCGCTAGAGTGGGGACCTTGCTTCCTTGCTGGATGGTCAATGGAGACCGTGCTCAGTTCTCTGCTGCAAGGATCTCTCCCACATTGTACCAGGCTTCATCAAAGCCAGAGAGAGAGAGAGAGAGAAAGGGTTGGCTTTGAGATGAAAGTCAAGGTCCTTGGTAACTCAGCCCCTTGATGGTGCCATCTGCCATGGTTTAGAAGCACGTTACTTGACGGGAGGGAAATACAGGAGACCGTGAACACCAAGCGGTGGATAGCATCTTGAAGGCCATCTTGGAGTCTGCCTACCAGAACTCTTCCATAATACTGAGTGAAAGAATCAAATCAGAATTCTCTTTTTAAAAATCAGAAACATATAAAAATCAAGCTATGTTGTTTAGGTGTGCATACCTACCTAATAAAACCATAAGGAAAATGAATGAAAACGTTACTTGAAAAATCAGCACGGTAATCATCTGTAGCATGGAAAAAACAACTCTGGTCAACAAAGGACATATCAAGAGCCTTCTTGGTGGCAACAAACTTCTGTTTTGTGACTCAAGCTTTGGCTATACAAATATTTGCTCCATAACTGTTTTGTATCTTATGCTCGTATAGGTCACATGTTTTTCAGTCCTATGCATTTTCCATCAGATGAAAGAATTGTTTAAAAATTTAGGGTGAACTGAAATCCATACTCTATTTAAGATTTAAAACGAAAGCTTACCTTTAGGGATGGATGGTCACCCTACCATGAAATTTAAAGCTATGACTTCAAAGGAGTCTTGGTACGTCACTAGGACGGCGCTGACTGAAGTAGTGATACATGTGCATCAACATTAGTGATTCTCACAGGCAGAAGCCAAGTCAATGGTGCCCAACCTAAGAGAAATTCTGCAGACTATATGAATAGTATGTACACACACACACACACACATTCACTCACTCACACACACACACACACCAACACACACAAGCCCGCACACTAGACCTAGATGTAGTGTCTGTTTGATGTTCCAGATCAAAAGAGATCCATGGTAAAAGAAAACCTACTGAAACAGCAATCACCTCTGTGACTGACAGGACGTTACTAAAGGGCAGGTGGCGCCCGTCCAGGAAAATGGAAATGCTCTATCCCGATAGATGCGGGCATTACACGGATGGGCTTCTGTATATCAAAATTCACCACTATGGATGACTACACACAGGATTTTTTAACTTCACTGTGTGTAAAGTCCACCAAAAACAGAAAATCAATCATAAAAGGCAAATGAGAAAGAGTGACGACATTATTACTTTATGAATAAATCTCTGTCTTTAACAAATTGTCATCTTGGCCACTTTGCCTTAAACTTAGTTAAATGACACTACTATGAGCTCTTCTGGTTCTTTGCATGGCATATTGCAGTTGTGTGTGTGTGCGGTGGGGGGTGCTTCCTATAATCGAAAAGCAGTGGTGAGGAACCTGACGGAGGCACTTGCTCAAAGCACGAGCCAACAGAATAAAGGAGTACGTCTCTAAGTATGGTCCCTGGGACTTCAACATCAACATCATCTGGGTACTTGTCAGAAATGCCAAACCTCAGGCTCCCCGTGTAATCAGAACCTGGAGGATGTGTCCCGACATATTTAACGGGCCCTTCGATGACTGCCGCATCCCAACGTTGGACTATGGCTAAGTGGAGCGGGCGAAACAGTAACTGAACAAAGTTACCTTGACTAACATCCATTCCGATTTCCAGTGGACACCCGCTCCCCCCCCCACACACACACAAATGTGCTGTACCTTTCCCAGGTCTGGGGATAAATTCTGAGGAGAGGCACGTTCGGATTTTGCTACATTTCCTTTCTGTTCTGTGGAAGAGTATTTTTAAATACGAACGACATAAGAATGAAGATGAGGCTAAGTCTTTCAGAATCTAAAGACCATCCGGAGAAAGGCAACACAAAGATACGTGACCGCAAACTTTAACGCTTCCGGAACTACGAATCAGGGCAGTGGCGGGAACCATTCAGATACTGGCCTGCCACGGCTTTAGGGTAGACAACGTGACCCAAAGACAGAAACACCCCCCAGAAAACCCATTCCCGTGGCAGAGGTCAACAACGTCACACACACATAGACAACTGTCCCCTTCCTCATTGCTCAACAGTGACCCATACTACAGGGCCTTTTCCTCTTGTCTCATGCCCCTTCCCACATGCCACCCTATGCACATGGAATTTCCTCCCCACTGACCATTGGAAGAAATGCACGACCAGAGGTAGGTTGGCCCTGATCTCATCCTGCTAGGGGATACACGAGGGGAGAGGAAGAATGTAATTGCAAATGCCACCTATCAGGTAACAGCCCTCTGCCGAGGAAGAGGAGAAGACAGTGGTCCAGAAGATGCCAGTGGTGTGAGTCAGGAGGAAAAGCAGACCTGACAGAATTGATCCCATCTAGAAAAGAAAATTTGTGTCCCACGAGCATCAACCATTACTCAGACAAACACTGCTGTGCATCTGATAATTACTCAAATAATGGGTAAACAACAACAAGGAAGACGTGTTGACAAATCACCCGGTTTGGGCAGTATATAGAGGCCACGGCACGAGGACAGACACTTCCACACTCAAGACCTTCGCTTTCCTGGAAACCTACCCAGAACCTCCAGCCTCTGTCACCATGGTCAACTCCTGTTGTGGCTCCGTCTGCTCTGACCAGGGCTGTGGCGAGGAGTCCTGCTGCCGCCCCAGCTGCTGCCAGACCACCTGCTGCAGGACCACCTGCTGCCGCCCCAGCTGCTGTGTGTCCAGCTGCTGCCAGCCCTCCTGCTGTGGCTCCAGCTGCTGCAGGCCCAGCTGCTGCACCTCTAGCTGCTGCCGCCCCACCTGCTGCCAGACCACCTGCTGCAGGACCACCTGCTGCAGGACCACCTGCTGCCGCTCCAGCTGCTGTGTGTCCAGCTGCTGCCGCCCCTCCTGCTGTGGCTCCAGCTGCTGCAGGCCCAGCTGCTGTGGGTCCAGCTGCTGCCGCCCCACCTGCTGCCAGACCACCTGCTGCAGGACCACCTGCTGCCGCCCCAGCTGCTGTGTGTCCAGCTGCTGCCGCCCCAGCTGTTGCTAGACCACCTGCTGCTCCCCAACCTGCTCTAGTGGCTTCTGCTGCCGAGCAGACCGGCACCCCGGCACCCCGCTGTCTTTCATCAACCAATCTTCCTCAGGTAGTCCCACTGTGCGCGGAATCCTGACAGGCCAACTGTCAAACCTCAGTTCCGGCCGCCCTTTCAACTGACGTGGCCTCCAAATGTACTCCCCACCAACAACACCCTCCTCCCCGCCTCCTTCTTACTAGCTCCCTCCCAAGGGAATCCAAGGACCTTGCATTTTCTCTGAAATCTCTCAGCCAGCGTGTCATCCCAATCACACTCTTCTTTCCTGCCAGGTTTCCTCATACAGAGATGCTCCTATACCTCAAATAAACCTGAACGTCTCCAGGCATACAGATCGAAGGGCCTTGTGTCTCATTATTTTTCCCTCGTGAACTGTTATCCTTAGCAGGTCGGTGGTATTTCTGGTGCTCCCTGCAGAAAGGGGAGTCCACCGCAGACGACTTTAGGATTTCCACCTCTATCCCCTCAGCACTCTCCATGCTGACATCGACCCTGGTGGTTTATAGCAAGCACCCGCTGCTCTCTGCTGAGCCCTTTGTCTAGATGAGGGAGGCAATTCTTGGCAGGCCACAGCTAGGGAGAGGAAGTCTCTAGGAGAAGTCCTCAACCAGTGGGCAGCACTTGGTGGATGAAGTGCTCTAGCCCCTTTAGCCCCTTTCCCCTCGAGGTGGGGGGTGTGAGACCGGGGGCCTCAGCCAGGACTGCACCTCAGCTGCCTACAGGGCTTACCTGCTCTGGAAATCATTCTGGATTGGCTTCCGTCCCTTCCCTGGATCACTTCTCACGTTCCCTACGGCCCTTCTTGAGATCACCTCCCAAACAAACTACTTGCTCTCAGACCTCTGTTGTCGGAGTCTGCTCCTGACATCACCCTAACGCCAGCCTTCCGGAGCTCAGGATCAGGGCCTTCAAAACATTCCCATACAACCGGCACGGTAACCGTGGTGGCAGGCCACCCCTGAACATGAATCTCCACTGAAGCACCTAATCTTTTCACTATATGCTGTTTCTTCCTACAGTATTTGCACACTTGGTCTTAGACTATTAGTCTCCAATTCCTAAAGTATCATTCTTTACTGTCCTGAGGGACAGGACACTCTCCCGTGAGGAACTCAGACCCCCATGTTAGGAGCTGTCTCCCTAGAGGAGGCCTGTTTGAGGGGAACTGCCCCCATCTGTGATGCTTACACCGCACTCGGAAAACCAGAGACTAAAACACGATGTGCAAGGGAGAGCTCTCGGGAGAAATGCGTAAGAAACAGAGGGAGAGGGCACCTGGGTGGCTCAGTTGGTTAAGCAACTGTCTTTGGCTCAGGTCATGGTCCCGGAGTCCCGGGATCGAGTCCCGCATCGGGCTCCCAGCTCCATGGCAAGTCTGCCTCTCCCTCTGAACGTCTCGCCTCTCAGGCTCTCTCTCACTGTTTCTCTCTCAAAAAAGTAAATAAAATCATTTAAAAAAAAAAAAAGAAAGAAACGGAGGGAGACTTATCAGGGGTCTAAAAGGAACGAATGCAAAATGTGGTTTCCCTCCGTTTCCACCCCCACGTTCCGACCCCACAGATGAGGGGTGTGGTGGACTGGGGTAGGGGACTGCTCCTCTTAGAGGCAAGGGGGTTGAGCCTATGTACTCCTACATCACGTATCACTAGCCACGGACAACCCCTGGTGCGTAGAAAGAAGGGAGGGGTCAGACATCCAGCTGTGGTCCACCCCTAGGCTGACACAATTCCCTGCAGAACAGTGTGCGCAAACAGTGTGAGCCATGCGTAGCCCATACTCTGCACTAGCGTGTGGATCAGGGCATTTAAGGCAAAAGACGCCCGAATGAATATCCATATCTACCCCTGCCTCTGCTCATGTCTATGGATTGCTCTCATTAACCCCGCTCCATGGGGTCTGCCACCACTTCTAGAAAAACTTACAAGACAGGGAGTTAGAGGGTGGCTCCTCTGCTCCTTTAGCTGACTTGCCTGGGGGCACTGACCTCAAACCCCATCCCTGAGAGTGCTGAGCCCATGATTCCTATGTCCTCTTCAGGCTACACTACTTGCTCATCGGCGGTTGATCCTGGGAATAGGAATACCAAGAATGCTCCTGTAGATCAGCTCAATGCTAAACATCTTCCTAATGGCTCCCAGAGCTCCCTTCTGTGCTTGATGATTTCCCAACACTAGAAACCCAAAGGGATAAGGTGCCAGCCAGCATTTTCATACCAATCACATTTGACCATGTTCCCCTCAGCTAGCTTTCCTCTCCTGGAGACACGACCCCTAGATGCACACAGCCTACAATTAGAGGAGAAGGGGGCACAAATTCCCCCAAATGGATCACCGGGATGAAGATGATGTGGAAACTTCTCCTTGCACTCTAACCTCTAGATCCGTGTATTCACACAGGGGCCATCAAAGGTTTTGGATATCCTGCAGTCCAGTTCAACACAGATCCCATGTCCAACAGCCTGCCAACATATGAGTATTCCAGATTCCCATGGGCCAATGGCTACAGATTCTTGGGCAAGGACTAAGGAAATTCTATGATATACACTTCCTGGGGTCCTTCATCCAAAAAGACTGGTCTCTCCATTGATGGGTTAATAGGTCTGAGAACAGCCTGAGGTCTTCAAACTGCGTCAGGGATCATGACCTTCCACTGGGATCAAGGACCTCGGCCTTTGTTCTTTTATTCTTAAGCTCTTTTAAAGACACACACACACACAACACACACAACACACACACACACACACACACACACACCTCTGTGTGTGTGTGTTGTGTGTGTGTGTGCACACACACAAAGGTGCACAGTATTTGGCTACCTATATCCTGTTTGACTGTTCCAGGGGGAGAAAGAGAGACAGACACAGAGACCGAGATGGAGAGAGACCAAGCCCAGTCAGGGTGAGGGGCTGATGGAGAAGCTGACTCTCAACTGAGCAGGGAGCCCGAGGCAGGACTCCATCCCAGCCCTCCAGGACCATGACCTGAGCCAAAGGCAGAAGCTGAACCGACTGAGCCCCCCAGGAGCCACGTCCACCTCCCCAGCCCCCGGCTGCCTATATCCTATTATGACAGACACCATGCCCTATGATCCATATCGTTAGGTCCCTGAGGGTTTCACATCATTCTGAACCTTGGCATTCCACTCTGATTGGCCATCACATAATAATACACACATTACTTCCTAGAGTTAAATGCTGCCATCTGGACTTGGCCATTCAGGGATATTATCCTCCCATTATTCCTAGGGAGCATATTCCTGGTCCCAGCAATCCCAACACAACCTCTCACTTCAGAGAATAGGCAGTACTACCTCAGTGACCTGCTGACACCGATACTTGATCACTCCTGGATATCTTAGTAAACAGAGTGCCCCCAGATCTCTCCTAGGGAATCGAGGCCACTTCGACTTTCTGGCTTTAGGACTACATTAGTTTTAGCTCTTCTCATTCTCTGAGCGGTTCTTTGTTTGTTTGTTTGTTTTTAAAGATTATTTATTTATTTATTTATTTATTAGACAGAGAGAGAGAGAGAGAGACAGAGACAGAGACAGGGACAGAGAGACAGAGAGAGATCACAAGTAGGCAGAGTACCAGGCAGAGAGAGAGGGAAGTAGGCTCTCTGCTGAGCAGAGAGCCCAATGCGGGGCTTGATCCCAGGACCCCGAGATCGTGACCTGAGCCCAAGACAGAGGCTTAACTCGCTGAGCCTCCCAGGCGCCCCTTCTCTGCACTTTTTCATTCCTCCTTTCTCACCTGTGTGTGCAGTCGTCCTAGATGAATTTGTTCTGGTTATCCATTCTTACACAGTATTACCGCAAAATTTAGCAGTTTCAAGTGACACTCATTTATGATCTCAGTTTCTGTGGATCCGATATCTCGGTAGGTACGGCCCACCGAGACCCTCCATTTCACAGGGTCTCCCAGGGCTGCACGCAAGGTGCTGCCTGGCACTGGGGTCTCAGGTGAGGGCTCCACTGGGGAAGAAGCCACTTCTCCCTTCACTTACATGCTCACTGGCGGGATTCAGTTCCTTGAGGGCCGCTAGAGTGGGGACCTTGCTTCCTTGCTGGATGGTCAATGGAGACCGTGCTCAGTTCTCTGCTGCAAGGATCTCTCCCACATTGTACCAGGCTTCATCAAAGCCAGAGAGAGAGAGAGAGAGAAAGGGTTGGCTTTGAGATGAAAGTCAAGGTCCTTGGTAACTCAGCCCCTTGATGGTGCCATCTGCCATGGTTTAGAAGCACGTTACTTGACGGGAGGGAAATACAGGAGACCGTGAACACCAAGCGGTGGATAGCATCTTGAAGGCCATCTTGGAGTCTGCCTACCAGAACTCTTCCATAATACTGAGTGAAAGAATCAAATCAGAATTCTCTTTTTAAAAATCAGAAACATATAAAAATCAAGCTATGTTGTTTAGGTGTGCATACCTACCTAATAAAACCATAAGGAAAATGAATGAAAACGTTACTTGAAAAATCAGCACGGTAATCATCTGTAGCATGGAAAAAACGACTCTGGTCAACAAAGGACATATCAAGAGCCTTCTTGGTGGCAACAAACTTCTGTTTTGTGACTCAAGCTTTGGCTATACAAATATTTGCTCCATAACTGTTTTGTATCTTATGCTCGTATAGGTCACATGTTTTTCAGTCCTATGCATTTTCCATCAGATGAAAGAATTGTTTAAAAATTTAGGGTGAACTGAAATCCATACTCTGTTTAAGATTTAAAACGAAAGCTTACCTTTAGGGATGGATGGTCACCCTACCATGAAATTTAAAGCTATGACTTCAAAGGAGTCTTGGTACGTCACTAGGACGGCGCTGACTGAAGTAGTGATACATGTGCATCAACATTAGTGATTCTCACAGGCAGAAGCCAAGTCAATGGTGCCCAACCTAAGAGAAATTCTGCAGACTATATGAATAGTATGTACACACACACACACACACACTCACTCACTCACACACACACACACACCAACACACACAAGCCCGCACACTAGACCTAGATGTAGTGTCTGTTTGATGTTCCAGATCAAAAGAGATCCATGGTAAAAGAAAACCTACTGAAACAGCAATCACCTCTGTGACTGACAGGACGTTACTAAAGGGCAGGTGGCGCCCGTCCAGGAAAATGGAAATGCTCTCTCCCGATAGATGCGGGCATTACACGGATGGGCTTCTGTATATCAAAATTCACCACTATGGATGACTACACACAGGATTTTTTAACTTCACTGTGTGTAAAGTCCACCAAAAACAGAAAATCAACCATAAAAGGCAAATGAGAAAGAGTGACGACATTATTTCTTTATGAATAAATCTCTGTCTTTAACAAATTGTCATCTTGGCCACTTTGCCTTAAACTTAGTTAAATGACACTACTATGAGCTCTTCTGGTTCTTTGCATGGCATATTGCAGTTGTGTGTGTGTGCGGTGGGGGGTGCTTCCTATAATCGAAAAGCAGTGGTGAGGAACCTGACGGAGGCACTGGCTCAAAGCACGAGCCAACAGAATAAAGGAGTACGTCTCTAAGTATGGTCCCTGGGACTTCAACATCAACATCATCTGGGTACTTGTCAGAAATGCCAAACCTCAGGCTCCCCGTGTAATCAGAACCTGGAGGATGTGTCCCGACATATTTAATGGGCCCTTCGATGACTGCCGCATCCCAACGTTGGACTATGGCTAAGTGGAGCGGGCGAAACAGTAACTGAACAAAGTTACCTTGACTAACATCCATTCCGATTTCCAGTGGACACCCGCTCCCCCCCCACACACACACACACAAATGTGCTGTACCTTTCCCAGGTCTGGGGATAAATTCTGAGGAGAGGCACGTTCGGATTTTGCTACATTTCCTTTCTGTTCTGTGGAAGAGTATTTTTAAATACGAACGACATAAGAATGAAGATGAGGCTAAGTCTTTCAGAATCTAAAGACCATCCGGAGAAAGGCAACACAAAGATACGTGACCGCAAACTTTAACGCTTCCGGAACTACGAATCAGGGCAGTGGCGGGAACCATTCAGATACTGGCCTGCCACGGCTTTAGGGTAGACAACGTGACCCAAAGACAGAAACACCCCCCAGAAAACCCATTCCCGTGGCAGAGGTCAACAACGTCACACACACATAGACAACTGTCCCCTTCCTCATTGCTCAACAGTGACCCATACTACAGGGCCTTTTCCTCTTGTCTCATGCCCCTTCCCACATGCCACCCTATGCACATGGAATTTCCTCCCCACTGACCATTGGAAGAAATGCACGACCAGAGGTAGGTTGGCCCTGATCTCATCCTGCTAGGGGATACACGAGGGGAGAGGAAGAATGTAATTGCAAATGCCACCTATCAGGTAACAGCCCTCTGCCGAGGAAGAGGAGAAGACAGTGGTCCAGAAGATGCCAGTGGTGTGAGTCAGGAGGAAAAGCAGACCTGACAGAATTGATCCCATCTAGAAAAGAAAATTTGTGTCCCACGGGCATCAACCATTACTTAGACAAACACTGCTGTGCATCTGATAATTACTCAAATAATGGGTAAACAACAACAAGGAAGACGTGTTGACAAATCACCCGGTTTGGGCAGTATATAGAGGCCACGGCACGAGGACAGACACTTCCACACTCAAGACCTTCGCTTTCCTGGAAACCTACCCAGAACCTCCAGCCTCTGTCACCATGGTCAACTCCTGTTGTGGCTCCGTCTGCTCTGACCAGGGCTGTGGCGAGGAGTCCTGCTGCCGCCCCAGCTGCTGCCAGACCACCTGCTGCAGGACCACCTGCTGCCGCCCCAGCTGCTGTGTGTCCAGCTGCTGCCAGCCCTCCTGCTGTGGCTCCAGCTGCTGCAGGCCCAGCTGCTGCACCTCTAGCTGCTGCCGCCCCACCTGCTGCCAGACCACCTGCTGCAGGACCACCTGCTGCCGCCCCAGCTGCTGTGTGTCCAGCTGCTGCCGCCCCTCCTGCTGTGGCTCCAGCTGCTGCAGGCCCAGCTGCTGCATCTCTAGCTGCTGCCGCCCCTCCTGCTGTGGCTCCAGCTGCTGTGGCTCCAGCTGCTGCAGGCCCTGCTGCTGCCCCTCTAGCTGCTGCCACCCCACCTGCTGCCAGACCACCTGCTGCAGGACCACCTGCTGCCGCCCCAGCTGCTGTGTGTCCAGCTGCTGCCGCCCCTCCTGCTGCGGTTCCAGCTGCTGCAGGCCCAGCTGCTGTGGGTCCAGCTGCTGCCGCCCCACCTGCTGCCAGACCACCTGCTGCAGGACCACCTGCTGCCGCCCCAGCTGCTGTGTGTCCAGCTGCTGCCGCCCCAGCTGTTGCTAGACCACCTGCTGCTCCCCAACCTGCTCTAGTGGCTTCTGCTGCCGAGCATCCTGGCCGGCACCCCGCTGTCTTTCATCAACCAATCTTCCTCAGGTAGTCCCACTGTGCGCGGAATCCTGACAGGCCAACTGTCAAACCTCAGTTCCGGCCGCCCTTTCAACTGACGTGGCCTCCAAATGTACTCCCCACCAACAACACCCTCCTCCCCGCCTCCTTCTTACTAGCTCCCTCCCAAGGGAATCCAAGGACCTTGCATTTTCTCTGAAATCTCTCAGCCAGCGTGTCATCCCAATCACACTCTTCTTTCCTGCCAGGTTTCCTCATACAGAGATGCTCCTATACCTCAAATAAACCTGAACGTCTCCAGGCATACAGATCGAAGGGCCTTGTGTCTCATTATTTTTCCCTCGTGAACTGTTATCCTTAGCAGGTCGGTGGTATTTCTGGTGCTCCCTGCAGAAAGGGGAGTCCACCGCAGACGACTTTAGGATTTCCACCTCTATCCCCTCAGCACTCTCCATGCTGACATCGACCCTGGTGGTTTATAGCAAGCACCCGCTGCTCTCTGCTGAGCCCTTTGTCTAGATGAGGGAGGCAATTCTTGGCAGGCCACAGCTAGGGAGAGGAAGTCTCTAGGAGAAGTCCTCAACCAGTGGGCAGCACTCGGTGGATGAAGTGCTCTAGCCCCTTTAGCCCCTTTCCCCTCGAGGTAGGGGGTGTGAGACCGGGGGCCTCAGCCAGGACTGCACCTCAGCTGCCTACAGGGCTTACCTGCTCTGGAAATCATTCTGGATTGGCTTCCGTCCCTTCCCTGGATCACTTCTCACGTTCCCTACGGCCCTTCTTGAGATCACCTCCCAAACAAACTACTTGCTCTCAGACCTCTGTTGTCGGAGTCTGCTCCTGACATCACCCTAACGCCAGCCTTCCGGAGCTCAGGATCAGGGCCTTCAAAACATTCCCATACAACCAGCACGGTAACCGTGGTGGCAGGCCACCCCTGAACATGAATCTCCACTGAAGCACCTAATCTTTTCACTATATGCTGTTTCTTCCTACAGTATTTGCACACTTGGTCTTAGACTATTAGTCTCCAATTCCTAAAGTATCATTCTTTACTGTCCTGAGGGACAGGACACTCTCCCGTGAGGAACTCAGACCCCCATGTTAGGAGCTGTCTCCCTAGAGGAGGCCTGTTTGAGGGGAACTGCCCCCATCTGAGATGCTTACACCACACTCAGAAAACCAGAGACTAAAACACGATGTGCAAGGGAGAGCTCTCGGGAGAAATGCGTAAGAAACAGAGGGAGAGGGCACCTGGGTGGCTCAGTTGGTTAAGCAACTGTCTTTGGCTCAGGTCATGGTCCCGGAGTCCCGGGATCGAGTCCCGCATCGGGCTCCCAGCTCCATGGCAAGTCTGCCTCTCCCTCTGAACGTCTCGCCTCTCAGGCTCTCTCTCACTGTTTCTCTCTCAAAAAAGTAAATAAAATCATTTAAAAAAAAAAAAAGAAAGAAACGGAGGGAGACTTATCAGGGGTCTAAAAGGAACGAATGCAAAATGTGGTTTCCCTCCAATTCCACCCCCACGTTCCGACCCCACTGATGAGGGGTGTGGTGGACTGGGGTAGGGGACTCTGCTCCTCTTAGAGGCAAGGGGGTTGAGCCTATGTACTCCTACATCACGTATCACTAGCCACGGACAACCCCTGGTGCGTAGAAAGAAGGGAGGGGTCAGACATCCAGCTGTGGTCCACCCCTAGGCTGACACAATTCCCTGCAGAACAGTGTGCGCAAACAGTGTGAGCCATGCGTAGCCCATACTCTGCACTAGCGTGTGGATCAGGGCATTTAAGGCAAAAGACGCCCGAATGAATATCCATATCTACCCCTGCCTCTGCTCATGTCTATGGATTGCTCTCATTAACCCCGCTCCATGGGGTCTGCCACCACTTCTAGAAAAACTTACAAGACAGGGAGTTAGAGGGTGGCTCCTCTGCTCCTTTAGCTGACTTGCCTGGGGGCACTGACCTCAAACCCCATCCCTGAGAGTGCTGAGCCCATGATTCCTATGTCCTCTTCAGGCTACACTACTTGCTCATCGGCGGTTGATCCTGGGAATAGGAATACCAAGAATGCTCCTGTAGATCAGCTCAATGCTAAACATCTTCCTAATGGCTCCCAGAGCTCCCTTCTGTGCTTGATGATTTCCCAACACTAGAAACCCAAAGGGATAAGGTGCCAGCCAGCATTTTCATACCAATCACATTTGACCATGTTCCCCTCAGCTAGCTTTCCTCTCCTGGAGACACGACCCCTAGATGCACACAGCCTACAATTAGAGGAGAAGGGGGCACAAATTCCCCCAAATGGATCACCGGGATAAAGATGATGTGGAAACTTCTCCTTGCACTCTAACCTCTAGATCCGTGTATTCACACAGGGGCCATCAAAGGTTTTGGATATCCCGCAGTCCAGTTCAACACAGATCCCATGTCCAACAGCCTGCCAACATATGAGTATTCCAGATTCCCATGGGCCAATGGCTACAGATTCTTGGGCAAGGACTAAGGAAATTCTATGATATACACTTCCTGGGGTCCTTCATCCAAAAAGACTGGTCTCTCCATTGATGGGTTAATAGGTCTGAGAACAGCCTGAGGTCTTCAAACTGCGTCAGGGATCATGACCTTCCACTGGGATCAAGGACCTCGGCCTTTGTTCTTTTATTCTTAAGCTCTTTTAAAGACACACACACACACAACACACACAACACACACACACAAAGGTGCACAGTATTTGGCTACCTATATCCTGTTTGACTGTTCCAGGGGGAGAAAGAGAGACAGACACAGAGACCGAGATGGAGAGAGACCAAGCCCAGTCAGGGTGAGGGGCTGATGGAGAAGCTGACTCTCAACTGAGCAGGGAGCCCGAGGCAGGACTCCATCCCAGCCCTCCAGGACCATGACCTGAGCCAAAGGCAGAAGCTGAACCGACTGAGCCCCCCAGGAGCCACGTCCACCTCCCCAGCCCCCGGCTGCCTATATCCTATTATGACAGACACCATGCCCTATGATCCATATCGTTAGGTCCCTGAGGGTTTCACATCATTCTGAACCTTGGCATTCCACTCTGATTGGCCATCACATAATAATACACACATTACTTCCTAGAGTTAAATGCTGCCATCTGGACTTGGCCATTCAGGGATATTATCCTCCCATTATTCCTAGGGAGCATATTCCTGGTCCCAGCAATCCCAACACAACCTCTCACTTCAGAGAATAGGCAGTACTACCTCAGTGACCTGCTGACACCGATACTTGATCACTCCTGGATATCTTAGTAAACAGAGTGCCCCCAGATCTCTCCTAGGGAATCGAGGCCACTTCGACTTTCTGGCTTTAGGACTACATTAGTTTTAGCTCTTCTCATTCTCTGAGCGGTTCTTTGTTTGTTTGTTTGTTTGTTTTTAAAGATTATTTATTTATTTATTTATTTATTAGACAGAGAGAGAGAGAGAGAGACAGAGACAGAGACAGGGACAGAGAGACAGAGAGAGATCACAAGTAGGCAGAGTACCAGGCAGAGAGAGAGGGAAGTAGGCTCTCTGCTGAGCAGAGAGCCCAATGCGGGGCTTGATCCCAGGACCCCGAGATCGTGACCTGAGCCCAAGACAGAGGCTTAACTCGCTGAGCCTCCCAGGCGCCCCTTCTCTGCACTTTTTCATTCCTCCTTTCTCACCTGTGTGTGCAGTCGTCCTAGATGAATTTGTTCTGGTTATCCATTCTTACACAGTATTACCGCAAAATTTAGCAGTTTCAAGTGACACTCATTTATGATCTCAGTTTCTGTGGATCCGATATCTCGGTAGGTACGGCCCACCGAGACCCTCCATTTCACAGGGTCTCCCAGGGCTGCACGCAAGGTGCTGCCTGGAACTGGGGTCTCAGGTGAGGGCTCCACTAGGGAAGAAGCCACTTCTCCCTTCACTTACGTGCTCACTGGCGGGATTCAGTTCCTTGAGGGCCGCTAGAGTGGGGACCTTGCTTCCTTGCTGGATGGTCAATGGAGACCGTGCTCAGTTCTCTGCTGCAAGGATCTCTCCCACATTGTACCAGGCTTCATCAAAGCCAGAGAGAGAGAGAGAGAGAAAGGGTTGGCTTTGAGATGAAAGTCCCAGTCCTTGGTAACTCAGCCCCTTGATGGTGCCATCTGCCATGGTTTAGAAGCACGTTACTTGACGGGAGGGAAATACAGGAGACCGTGAACACCAAGCGGTGGATAGCATCTTGAAGGCCATCTTGGAGTCTGCCTACCAGAACTCTTCCATAATACTGAGTGAAAGAATCAAATCAGAATTCTCTTTTTAAAAATCAGAAACATATAAAAATCAAGCTTTGTTGTTTAGGTGTGCATACCTACCTAATAAAACCATAAGGAAAATGAATGAAAAACGTTACTTTGAAAAATCAGCACGGTAATCATCTGTAGCATGGAAAAAAACAACTCTGGTCAACAAAGGACATATCAAGAGCCTTCTTGGTGGCAACAAACTTCTGTTTTGTGACTCAAGCTTTGGCTATACAAATATTTGCTCCATAACTGTTTTGTATCTTATACTCGTATAGGTCACATGTTTTTCAGTCCTATGCATTTTCCATCAGATGAAAGAATTGTTTAAAAATTTAGGGTGAACTGAAATCCATACTCTATTTAAGATTTAAAACGAAAGCTTACCTTTAGGGATGGATGGTCACCCTACCATGAAATTTAAAGCTATGACTTCAAAGGAGTCTTGGTACGTCACTAGGACGGCGCTGACTGAAGTAGTGATACATGTGCATCAACATGAGTGATGCTTACAGGCAGAAGCCAAGTCAATGGTGCCCAACCTAAGAGAAATTCTGCAGACTATATGAATAGTATGTACACACACACACACACACACACTCACTCACTCACACACACACACACACCAACACACACAAGCCCGCACACTAGACCTAGATGTAGTGTCTGTTTGATGTTCCAGATCAAAAGAGATCCATGGTAAAAGAAAACCTACTGAAACAGCAATCACCTCTGTGACTGACAGGACGTTACTAAAGGGCAGGTGGCGCCCGTCCAGGAAAATGGAAATGCTCTATCCCGATAGATGCGGGCATTACACGGATGGGCTTCTGTATATCAAAATTCACCACTATGGATGACATACACACAGGATTTTTTAACTTCACTGTGTGTAAAGTCCACCAAAAACAGAAAATCAATCATAAAAGGCAAATGAGAAAGAGTGACGACATTATTTCTTTATGAATAAATCTCTGTCTTTAACAAATTGTCATCTTGGCCACTTTGCCTTAAACTTAGTTAATGACACTACTATGAGCTCTTCTGGTTCTTTGCATGGCATATTGCAGTTGTGTGTGTGTGCGGTGGGGGGTGCTTCCTATAATCGAAAAGCAGTGGTGAGGAACCTGACGGAGGCACTTGCTCAAAGCACGAGCCAACAGAATAAAGGAGTACGTCTCTAAGTATGGTCCCTGGGACTTCAACATCAACATCATCTGGGTACTTGTCAGAAATGCCAAACCTCAGGCTCCCCGTGTAATCAGAACCTGGAGGATGTGTCCCGACATATTTAACGGGCCCTTCGATGACTGCCGCATCCCAACGTTGGACTATGGCTAAGTGGAGCGGGCGAAACAGTAACTGAACAAAGTTACCTTGACTAACATCCATTCTGATTTCCAGTGGACACCCGCTCCCCCCCCCCCCAACACACACAAATGTGCTGTACCTTTCCCAGGTCTGGGGATAAATTCTGAGGAGAGGCACGTTCGGATTTTGCTACATTTCCTTTCTGTTCTGTGGAAGAGTATTTTTAAATACGAACGACATAAGAATGAAGATGAGGCTAAGTCTTTCAGAATCTAAAGACCATCCGGAGAAAGGCAACACAAAGATACGTGACCGCAAACTTTAACGCTTCCGGAACTACGAATCAGGGCAGTGGCGGGAACCATTCAGATACTGGCCTGCCACGGCTTTAGGGTAGACAACGTGACCCAAAGACAGAAACACCCCCCAGAAAACCCATTCCCGTGGCAAAGGTCAACAACGTCACACAAACATAGACAACTGTCCCTTCCTCATTGCTCAACAGTGACCCATACTACAGGGCCTTTCCTCTTGTCTCATGCCCCTTCCCACATGCCACCCTATGCACATGGAATTTCCTCCCCACTGACCATTGGAAGAAATGCCACGACCAGAGGTAGGTTGGCCCTGATCTCATCCTGCTAGGGGATACACGAGGGGAGAGGAAGAATGTAATTGCAAATGCCACCTATCAGGTAACAGCCCTCTGCCGAGGAAGAGGAGAAGACAGTGGTCCAAAGATGCCAGTGGTGTGAGTCAGGAGGAAAGCAGACCTGACAGAATTGATCCCATCTAGAAAAGAAAATTTGTGTCCCACGAGCATCAACCATTACTTAGAAAAACACTGCTGTGCATCTGATAATTACCTCAAATAATTGGGGTAAACAAACAACAAGGCAAGACGTGTTGACAAATCCCCGGTTTGGGCTATATAGAGGCCACGGCACGAGGACCAGACACTTCCCACTCAAGACCTTCGCTTTCCTCCTGGAAACCTACCCGGAACCTCCAGCCTCTGTCCCATGGTCAACTCCTGTTGTGGCTCCGTCTGCTCTGACCAGGGCTGTGGCGAGGAGTCCTGCTGCCGCCCCAGCTGCTGCCAGACCACCTGCTGCAGGGACCACCTGCTGCCGCCCCAGCTGCTGTGTGTCCAGCTGCTGCCAGCCCTCCTGCTGTGGCTCCAGCTGCTGCAGGCCCAGCTGCTGCACCTCTAGCTGCTGCCGCCCCACCTGCTGCCAGACCACCTGCTTGCAGGACCACCTGCTGCCGCCCCAGCTGCTGTGTGTCCAGCTGCTGCCGCCCCTCCTGCTGTGGCTCCAGCTGCTGCAGGCCCAGCTGCTGCATCTCTAGCTGCTGCCGCCCCTCCTGCTGTGGCTCCAGCTGCTGTGGCTCCAGCTGCTGCAGGCCCTGCTGCTGCCCCTCTAGCTGCTGCCACCCCACCTGCTGCCAGACCACCTGCTGCAGGACCACCTGCTGCCGCCCCAGCTGCTGTGTGTCCAGCTGCTGCCGCCCCTCCTGCTGCGGTTCCAGCTGCTGCAGGCCCAGCTGCTGTGGGTCCAGCTGCTGCCGCCCCACCTGCTGCCAGACCACCTGCTGCAGGACCACCTGCTGCCGCCCCAGCTGCTGTGTGTCCAGCTGCTGCCGCCCCAGCTGTTGCTAGACCACCTGCTGCTCCCCAACCTGCTCTAGTGGCTTCTGCTGCCGAGCATCCTGGCCGGCACCCCGCTGTCTTTCATCAACCAATCTTCCTCAGGTAGTCCCACTGTGCGCGGAATCCTGACAGGCCAACTGTCAAACCTCAGTTCCGGCCGCCCTTTCAACTGACGTGGCCTCCAAATGTACTCCCCACCAACAACACCCTCCTCCCCGCCTCCTTCTTACTAGCTCCCTCCCAAGGGAATCCAAGGACCTTGCATTTTCTCTGAAATCTCTCAGCCAGCGTGTCATCCCAATCACACTCTTCTTTCCTGCCAGGTTTCCTCATACAGAGATTGCTCCTATACCTCAAATAAACCTGAACGTCTCCAGGCATACAGATCGAAGGGCCTTGTGTCTCATTATTTTTCCCTCGTGAACTGTTTATCCTTAGCAGGTCGGTGGTATTTCTGGTGCTCCCTGCAGAAAGGGGAAGTCCACCGCAGACGACTTTAGGATTTCCACCTCTATCCCTCAGCACTCTCCATGCTGACATCGACCCTGGTGGTTTATAGCAAGCACCCGCTGCTCTCTGCTGAGCCCTTTGTCTAGATGAAGGGAGGCAATTCTTGGCAGGCCACAGCTAGGAGAGGAAGTCTCTAGGAGAAGTCCTCAACCAGTGGGCAGCACTTCGGTGGATGAAGTGCTCTAGCCCCTTTAGCCCCTTTCCCCTCGAGGGTAGGGGGGTGTGAGACCGGGGCCTCAGCCAGGACTGCACCTCAGCTGCCTACAGGGCTTACCTGCTCTGGAAATCATTCTGGATTGGCTTCCGTCCCTTCCCTGGATCACTTCTCACGTTCCCTACGGCCCTTCTTGAGATCACCTCCCAAACAAACTACTTGCTCTCAGACCTCTGTTGTCGGAGTCTGCTCCTGCCATCACCCTAACGCCAGCCTTCCGGAGCTCAGGATCAGGGCCTTCAAAACATTCCCATACAACCGCACGGTAACCGTGGTGGCAGGCCACCCCTGAACATGAATCTCCACTGAAGCACCTAATCTTTTCACTATATGCTGTTTCTTCCTACAGTATTTGCACACTTGGTCTTAGACTATTAGTCTCCAATTCCTAAAGTATCATTCTTTACTGTCCTGAGGGACAGGACACTCTCCCGTGAGGAACTCAGACCACCATGTTAGGAGCTG
Organism: Lutra lutra; assembly: GCF_902655055.1. Classification (NCBI taxonomy): domain Eukaryota; kingdom Metazoa; phylum Chordata; class Mammalia; order Carnivora; family Mustelidae; genus Lutra; species Lutra lutra. Next base: position 21,123,228 of record NC_062293.1, read on the forward strand.
TCTCCCTAGAGGAGGCCTGTTTGAGGGGAACTGCCCCCATCTGTGATGCTTACACCGCACTCGGAAAACCAGAGACTAAAACACGATGTGCAAGGGAGAGCTCTCGGGAGAAATGCGTAAGAAACAGAGGGAGAGGGCACCTGGGTGGCTCAGTTGGTTAAGCAACTGTCTTTGGCTCAGGTCATGGTCCCGGAGTCCCGGGATCGAGTCCCGCATCGGGCTCCCAGCTCCATGGCAAGTCTGCCTCTCCCTCTGAACGTCTCGCCTCTCAGGCTCTCTCTCACTGTTTCTCTCTCAAAAAGTAAATAAAATCATTTAAAAAAAAAAAAAAGAAACGGAGGGAGACTTATCAGGGGTCTAAAAGGAACGAATGCAAAATGTGGTTTCCCTCCAATTCCACCCCCACGTTCCGACCCCACAGATGAGGGGTGTGGTGGACTGGGGTAGGGGACTGCTCCTCTTAGAGGCAAGGGGGTTGAGCCTATGTACTCCTACATCACGTATCACTAGCCACGGACAACCCCTGGTGCGTAGAAAGAAGGGAGGGGTCAGACATCCAGCTGTGGTCCACCCCTAGGCTGACACAATTCCCTGCAGAACAGTGTGCGCAAACAGTGTGAGCCATGCGTAGCCCATACTCTGCACTAGCGTGTGGATCAGGGCATTTAAGGCAAAAGACGCCCGAATGAATATCCATATCTACCCCTGCCTCTGCTCATGTCTATGGATTGCTCTCATTAACCCCGCTCCATGGGGTCTGCCACCACTTCTAGAAAAACTTACAAGACAGGGAGTTAGAGGGTGGCTCCTCTGCTCCTTTAGCTGACTTGCCTGGGGGCACTGACCTCAAACCCCATCCCTGAGAGTGCTGAGCCCATGATTCCTATGTCCTCTTCAGGCTACACTACTTGCTCATCGGCGGTTGATCCTGGGAATAGGAATACCAAGAATGCTCCTGTAGATCAGCTCAATGCTAAACATCTTCCTAATGGCTCCCAGAGCTCCCTTCTGTGCTTGATGATTTCCCAACACTAGAAACCCAAAGGGATAAGGTGCCAGCCAGCATTTTCATACCAATCACATTTGACCATGTTCCCCTCAGCTAGCTTTCCTCTCCTGGAGACACGACCCCTAGATGCACACAGCCTACAATTAGAGGAGAAGGGGGCACAAATTCCCCCAAATGGATCACCGGGATGAAGATGATGTGGAAACTTCTCCTTGCACTCTAACCTCTAGATCCGTGTATTCACACAGGGGCCATCAAAGGTTTTGGATATCCCGCAGTCCAGTTCAACACAGATCCCATGTCCAACAGCCTGCCAACATATGAGTATTCCAGATTCCCATGGGCCAATGGCTACAGATTCTTGGGCAAGGACTAAGGAAATTCTATGATATACACTTCCTGGGGTCCTTCATCCAAAAAGACTGGTCTCTCCATTGATGGGTTAATAGGTCTGAGAACAGCCTGAGGTCTTCAAACTGCGTCAGGGATCATGACCTTCCACTGGGATCAAGGACCTCGGCCTTTGTTCTTTTATTCTTAAGCTCTTTTAATGACACACACACAACACACACAACACACACACACAAAGGTGCACAGTATTTGGCTACCTATATCCTTTTGACTGTTCCAGGGGAGAAAGAGACAGACACAGAGACCGAGATGGAGAGAGACCAAGCCCAGTCAGGGTGAGGGGCTGATGGAGAAGCTGACTCTCAACTGAGCAGGGAGCCCGAGGCAGGACTCCATCCCAGCCCTCCAGGACCATGACCTGAGCCAAAGGCAGAAGCTGAACCGACTGAGCCCCCCAGGAGCCACGTCCACCTCCCCAGCCCCCGGCTGCCTATATCCTATTATGACAGACACCATGCCCTATGATCCATATCGTTAGGTCCCTGAGGGTTTCACATCATTCTGAACCTTGGCATTCCACTCTGATTGGCCATCACATAATAATACCACATTCTTCCTAGAGTTAAATGCTGCCATCTGGACTTGGCCATTCAGGGATATTATCCTCCCATTATTCCTAGGGAGCATATTCCTGGTCCCAGCAATCCCAACACAACCTCTCACTTCAGAGAATAGGCAGTACTACCTCATGACCTGCTGACACCGATACTTGATCACTCCTGGATATCTTTAAACAGATGCCCCCAGATCTCTCCTAGGAATCGAGGCCACTTCAACTTTCTGGCTTTAGGACTACATTAGTTTTAGCTCTTCTCATTCTCTGAGCGGTTCTTTGTTTGTTTGTTTGTTTTTTTTAAAGATTATTTTTTATTTATTTATTTATAGACAGAGAGAGAGAGAGAGACAGAGACAGAGACAGGGACAGAGAGACAGAGAGAGATCACAAGTAGCAGAGTACCAGGCAGAGAGAGAGGGAAGTAGGCTCTCTGCTGAGCAGAGAGCCCATGCGGGGCTTGATCCCAGGACCCCGAGATCGTGACCGAGCCCAAGACAGAGGCTTACTCGCTGAGCCTCCCAGCGCCCCTTCTCTGCACTTTTTCATTCCTCCTTTCTCACCTGTGTGTGCAGTCGTCCTAGATGAATTTTGTTCTGGTTATCCATTCTTACAAGTATTACCGCAAAATTTAGCAGTTTCAAGTTGACACTCATTTATTATCTCAGT